>NC_134697.1:93491900-93791900 GCF_050947455.1 Rhinoderma darwinii | reverse complement strand
CCATGCACCACACACCACTCCCCTCAAGACTAGTGGGAGTGGCTATTATTATTTAAAGCACCTGCTCGCCCTTTCATCAGCATTTCTGGCCTGGCTGTGTCCATTTGTAAGTATGGCCTTTGTCGGTGTTTTTGTATATGTCCCTGTGTTTTTATCGGTTCTGTAGGGTCATAATGGCTGTAAGATGAAGGAACAGGGACATAATGTCGGTGATATGAAGGAATACGGATGTAATTCCGGTAAGATGAGGGAGCAGGGACATAATGCCGGTAATATTAAGGGACAGGGACATAATGCCTGTAAGATGAGGGAACAGGGACATAATGCCGGGTAATATGAAGGAACAGGGACATAATGCCTGTAATAAGAAGGAACAGGTACAAAATGCCTGTAATATAAAGGAACAGGGACATAATGCCTGTAAGATGAAGGAACAAGGACATAATGCCGGTAATATGAAGGAACAGGGACATAATGCTTGTAAGATGAGGGAACAGGGACATAATGCCTGTAATATGAAGGAACAGGGACGTAATGCCGGTAATATGAAGGAACAGGGACGTGATGCCTGTAATATGAAGGAACAGGGACGTAATGCCGATAATATGAAGGAACAGGGACGTAATGCCGGTAATATGAAGGAATAGGGACATAATGCCTGTAAGATGAGGGAACAGGGACATAATGCCGGTAAGATGAGGGAACAGGGACATAATGCCGGTAATATGAAGGGACACGGATATAATGCCTGCAATATGAAGGAACAAGGACATAATGCCTGTAATATGAAGGAACAGGGACATAATGCCTGTAAGATGAGGGAACAGGGGACATAATGCCTGTAAGATGAGGGAACAGGGACATAATGCCGGTAATATGAGGGAACAGGGACATTATGCCGTGTCCCTGTCTCCTGACCGCCTCTTGGCAATCGGCTGTCCCTGACTCATGTCCGTCTCTCTGCACTTGGCTGTTCCTGTCTCCTGACCCACTCTCTGCCCTCGGCTGTCCCTGGCTCCTGACCGTCTCTCTGCACTCGGCTATCCCTGGCTCCTGACGGTCTCTCTGCACTCGACTGTCCCTGGCTCCTGATCGTCTCTCTATACTCGGCTTTCCCTGACTCCTGACAGTCTCTCTATACTCGGCTGTCCCTGACTCCTGACCATCTCTCTATACTTGGCTGTCCCTGGCTCCTGGCCGTCTCTCTGCACTCGGCTGTCCCTGGCTTCTGACCGTCTCTCTGTTTCCGGCTGTCCCTGTCTGCTGACCGTCTCTCTGCACTCGGCTGTCCCTGGCTCCTGACGGTCTCTCTGCACTCGACTGTCCCTGGCTCCTGATCGTCTCTCTATACTCGGCTTTCCCTGACTCCTGACAGTCTCTCTATACTTGGCTGTCCCTGACTCCTGACCATCTCTCTATACTTGGCTGTCCCTGGCTCCTGACCGTCTCTCTGCACTCGGCTGTCCCGGACTCCTGACCGTTTCTCTGCACTTGGCTGTCCCAGGCTCCTGACCGTCTGTCTATACTCGGCTGTCCCTGACTCCTGATCGTCTCTCTATACTCGGCTGTCCCTGACTCCTGACAGTCTCTCTGCAGTCGGCTATCCCTGTCTCCTGACCGTCTCTCTGCACTCGGCTGTCCCTGACTCCTGACCGTCTCTCTGCACTCGGCTGTCGCGGACTCCTGATCGTCTCTCTATACTCGGCTTTCCCTGACTCCTGACAGTCTCTCTATACTCGGCTGTCCCTGACTCCTGACCATCTCTCTATACTTGGCTGTCCCTGACTCCTGACCGTCTCTCTGCACTCGGCTGTCCCGGACTCCTGACCGTTTCTCTGCACTTGGCTGTCCCAGGCTCCTGACCGTGTCTCTATACTCGACTGTCCCTGACTCCTGACAGTCTCTCTGCACTCGGCTGTCCCTGGCTACTGACCGTCTCTCTGTTTCCGGCTGTCCCTGGCTACTGACCGTCTCTCTGCACTTGGCTGTACTTGGCTACTGACCGTCTCTCTGCTCTCAGCTGTCCCTGGCTCCTGACCGTCTCTCTGCACTCGGCAGTCCCTGTCTCCTGGCCGTATCTCTGCACTCGGCTGTCCCTGGCTACTGACCGTCTCTCTGCACTCGGCTGTCCCTGGCTACTGACCGTCTCTCTGCACTCGGCTGTCCCTGTCTCCTGACCGTCTCTCTGCACTCGGCTGTCCCAGGCTCCTGACCGTCTGTCTATACTCGGCTGTCCCTGACTCCTGATCGTCTCTCTATACTCGGCTGTCCCGGACTCCTGACCGTTTCTCTGCACTTGGCTGTCCCAGGCTCCTGACCGTCTCTCTATACTCGGCTGTCCCTGACTCCTGACAGTCTCTCTGCAGTCGGCTTTCCCTGTCTCCTGACCGTCTCTCTGCACTCGGCTGTCCCTGACTCCTGACCGTCTCTCTGCACTCGGCTGTCCCGGACTCCTGATCGTCTCTCTATACTCGGCTTTCCCTGACTCCTGACAGTCTCTCTATACTCGGCTGTCCCTGACTCCTGACCATCTCTCTATACTTGGCTGTCCCTGGCTCCTGACCGTCTCTCTGCACTCGGCTGTCCCTGACTCCTGACCGTCTCTCTGCACTCGGCTGTCCCGGACTCCTGACCGTTTCTCTGTACTTGGCTGTCCCAGGCTCCTGACCGTGTCTCTATACTCGACTGTCCCTGACTCCTGACAGTCTCTCTGCACTCGGCTGTCCTTGGCTTCTGACCGTCTCTCTGTTTCCGGCTGTCCCTGGCTACTGACCGTCTCTCTGCACTTGGCTGTACTTGGCTACTGACCGTCTCTCTGCACTCGGCTGTCCCTGGCTCCTGACCGTCTCTCTGCACTCGGCAGTCCCTGTCTCCTGACCGTCTCTCTGCACTCGGCTGTCCCTGGCTACTGACCGTCTCTCTGATTCCGGCTGTCCCTGTCCTGTACTATATGTGCTGGGACTTGGTTTCTTGTAATACAGGTGGAGCGTACTCTAATGTCTTGTCTGTTACAGTACACTAGAATCTGTTCCATCTGTAATACATCAATACGTATGTGCTGGGTTTTATTTATACAGGTGAAGTAGACTCTGGTGTCTATTCTGTGCGGGTTTATTGTATTACATGTGAATCAAACTATAGTTGCTTGTCTTTTCCGGATTATTATAATACAGGTGGAGCAGACTATAGCTTCTTGTCTGTGCCGGGTAATTGTATTGCAGGTGAAGTAGACTATAGTTGCTAGTCTGTTCCGGGTTATTGTAATACAGGTGGAGCAGACTATAGCTTCTTGTCTGTGCCGGGATTTTGTATTACAGGTGAAGTAGACTAGAGTTGCTAGTCTGTTCCGGGTTATTGTATTACAGGGGGAGCAGACTATAGTTGCTAGTCTGTTCTGGGTTATTGTATTACAGGTGGAGCAGACTATAGTTGCTAGTCTGTTCCGGGTTATTGTATTATAGGTGGAGCAGACTATAGTTGCTAGTCTGTTCTGGGTTATTGTAATACAGGTGGAGCAGACTATAGTTGCTAGTCTGTTCTGGGTTATTGTAATACAAACTTTGTTGTTTCTTTTTTTTGGTGCAAGGTTATTGTAGCCGCAAACTCTAGTGTGTTTAGTCGTTATTGTAATTGCCTGGTTATTGGAGGAGCAGTCTCTGGTTTCTTCTACACACTGTAATAGAATAGGGACATAATGCGGTAATAGGAGGGAACAGGGACATAATGCCGGTAATAAGTAGGAACAGGGACATAATGCCGGTAAAAGGAAGGAACAGGGACATAATGCCGGTAAGATGAGTGAATAGGGACAAAATGCCGTTAAGATGAGGGAACAAGGACATAATGCCGGTAATATGAAGGAACAAGGACATAATGCCTGTAATATGAAGGAACAAGGACATAATGCCGGTAATTTGAAGAAATAGGGACGTAATTCCGGTAATATGAAGGAGCAGGGACGTAATGCCGGTAATATGAGGGAACAGGGACATAATGTCTGTAATATGAGGGAACAGGGACATAAAGCCGGTAATATGAAGGAACAGGGACATGTCCCTGTTTCCTCATCTTACAGGCATTATATCCCTGTTCCTTCATATTACCGGGTTTATGTCCCTGTTCCCTCATATTACAGACATTATATTACCGGCATTATGTCCCAGTACCCTCCTAGAGGAGATATAATGCCAGTTATATGAGGGAACAGGGACATTATGCCGGTAATATGAGAGAACAGGGACATAATGCCGTTATTATGAAGGAACAGGGACATCATGCCTGTAAGATGAGGGAACAGGGAGATAATGCCTGTAATATGAAGGAACAGGGACATAATGCCGGTAATATGATGGAACAGGGAGATAATGCCGGTAATATGATGGAACAGGGACATAATACCTGTAATATGAAGGAACAGGGACATAATGCCTGTAATATGAAGGAACAGGGACATAATGCCTTTTAATATGAAGGAATAGGGACATAATGCCTGTTATATGAAGGAACAGGGAGGTAATGCCGATAATATGAAGGAACAGGGGTATAATGCCGGTAAGATGAGGGAACAGGGACATTATGTCCTTGTACTTTCATATTACCGGCATGATGTCGGTAAGATGAAGGAACAGGGACATAATGCCGGTAAGATGAGGGAACAGGGACATAATGCCGGTAAGATGAGGGAACAGTGACGTAATGCCGATAATATGAAGAAACCGGGACGTAATGCAGGTCGAAGTAACAGGGACGTAATGCCGATAATATGAAGGAACAGGGACATAATGCCGGTAAGATGAAAGAACAGGCACATAATTTCGGTTCAGATGAGGGAACAGGGACATAATGTCGGTAAGATGAAGTAACAGGGACATAATGCCTGTAATATGAAGGAACAAGGACATAATACCGGTAATATGAAAGAACAATGACATAATGCCGGTAATATGAAGGAACAGGGACAAAATGCCTGTAATATGAAGGAACAGGGACATAATGTTGGTAATTTGAGGGAACAGGGACATGTCCCTGTTTCCTCATCTTACAGCATTATATCCCTGTTCCTTCATATAACCGGCTTTATGTCCCTGTTTCTTCATATTACAGGCATTTTGTCCCTGTACCTTCATATTACCGGCATTATGTCCATTTTTCCTCCTACATATGGCATAATGCCTGTAATATGAGGGAAAAGGGACATAAAGCCTGTAATATGAAGGAATAGGGACGTAATGCCGGTAATATGAAGGAACAGGGACATAATGCCTGTAATATGAAGGAACAGGAATATAATGCTGCTAATATGAAGGAACAGGGACGTAACGCCAATAATATGAAGGAACAGGGACATAATGCTCGAAGATGAGGGAACAGGGACATATTACCGGCATTATGTCCCTGTGCCCTCCTACACTGGACATAATGCCAGTAATATGAGGGGACAGGGACATTATGCCGGTAATATGAGAGGACATTGAAATAATGCCTGTAATTTGAACAAACAGGGACATGAAGCCTGTAATATGAAGGATCAGGGACGTAATGCCTGTTATATGAAGGAACAGGGAGGTAATGCCGGTAAAATGAGGAAACAGGGACATAATGCCGGTAATATGAAAGTACAAGGACATAATGTCGGTAAGATGAAGGAACAGGGACATAATGCCGGTAAGATGAGGGAACAGGGACAAAATGCCGGTAAGATGAGGGAACAGGGACGTAATGCCGATAATATAAAGGAGGCGGGACGTAATGTCGGTAATATGAAGAAACAGGGACGTAATGCCGGTAATATGAAGGAATAAAGATATAATGCCGGTAAGATGAAGGAACAGACACATAATGTCGGTTCAGATGAGGGAACAGGGACATAATGCCGGTAATATGAAGAAACAGGGACATAATGCCTGTCTCGAAGGAACAGGGATATAATGCTACTAATATGAAGGAACAGGGACGTAACGCCAGTAATATGAAGTAACAGGGACATAATGCTTTGAAGAAGAGGGAACAGGGACATATTACCGGCATTATGTCCCTGTGCCCTCCTACACTGGACATAATGCCAGTAATATGAGGGGACAGGGACATAATGTCGGTAATATGAAGAAACAGGGACGTAATGCCGGTAATATGAAGGAACCCGGGACGTAATGTCAATATTATGAAGGAATAGAGATATAATTCCGGTAAGATAAAGGCACATAATGCCGGTTCAGATGAGGGAACAGGGACATAATGCCTGTAATATGATGGAACAAGGACATAATACCGGTAACATGAAAGAACAAGGACATAATGCCGGTAATATGAAGGAACAGGGACAAAATGCCTGTAATATGAAGGAACAGGGACATAATGCCGGTAATATGAAGGAACAGGGACATAATGCCGGTAATATGAAGGAACAGGGAAATAATGCCGGTAATTAGAAGGAAAAGGGAGATAATGGCAGTAAGATGAGGGAACAGGGACATAATGTCTGTAAAATGAGGAAGCAGGGACATAAAGCTGGTAATATGAAGGAACAGGGACATAATGCCTGTAAGATGAGGAAACAGGGACATTATGCCGGTACTATGAGTGAACAGGGACATAATGCCGGTATTATGAAGGAACAGGGACATAATGCCGGTATTATGAAGGAACAGGGACATCATGCCTGTAAGATGAGGGAACAGGGACATAATGCCTGTAATATGAGGGAACAGGGGCATAAAGCCGGTAATATGAAGGAACATTGACATGAAGCCTGTAATATGAAGGATCAGGGACATAATGCCTGTAATATGAGGGAACAGGGACATAAACCCTGTAATATGAAGGATCAGGGACATAATGCCTGTAATATGAAGGAACAGGGACATAATGCCTGTAATATGAGGGAACAGGGGCATAATGCCTGGTAGATGAGGGAACAGGGACATAAAGCCGGTAATATGAAGGAACAGGGACATAATGCCTCGAAGATGAGGGAACAGGGACATATTACCGGCATTGTGTCCCTGTACCCTCCTGCAGGGGACATAATGGCAGTAATATGAGGGGACAGGGACAATACTACGGTGTCTTGTCTTTTGCCGGCTTAATGTAGTACGAGAGGAACACACAGTGTCTGTTCCCTCCTCTGTGCTAGGTTATAGTTATACAGGTGGAGAAGTCTCTAGTGTCCTGTCTGTGTCCGGGTAATGTACTGCTGGAGGAGCAGGTTTTGGGGTCTGGCCTGTGTCAGGTTATTTTAGTAAAGGAGGAGCAGACTTGTGCCTTTTATGTGCTGGGAAGTTGTAATACAGGTGGAGCAGACGCTGGTGTCTTGCCTGTGACGACTTATTGTAACATAGGTAGAGCAAACTCTGGTGTTTCCTCTGTGCTGGGTTATTGTAACACAGGTGGAGCAGTTTCTGGTGTCTCCTCTGTGCCAAGTTACAGTAAGACAGGCGGAAGACACTCCGACATCGCGTCTGTGCCGGGTTACCCTTCTGGGCTCTCTGCAGCTCCAGGTCGCCCCCGCATCGGACAATCAGCTTCCCGCACGTTAGACATTGTGGTAAAGAACCCTGTGATAGTGACAAGTGCCGGGAATAGAGGGAACGAGCTCCCGCAAACACATTTATCTTGTCCGATCACAGCGACGTGCAGATCGGCAGAACTATGGCAGAGATCCCGGGGCCTCCTCCCGGCTCCTTCCAGCATCTCTGCCAGTGAAGGCTAGAAATGAGTAGGGGAATGTCAGGGAGGGGGAAGTCACGTAGAGAGCCCGCTCGCCCGGCCGCTTCTAGTCGGTAAAGGGCTCTTATCCCGGGCAGGGAAGCACAAGGGGAGAGCGGAGCTTCACTCCTGTCAGATGAGGAAAGGGAGGACATGTGATCAGTGTCAGCCAATAGACGCTCAGGACAATCGCAGCCAATCACCGAGCAGCCGCTGTACATATAAGAGGCGCCCCCATCTCTGTTCTCAGTGTTTTTCCCTCGCAGAATAATTGTTTTAGTGGATTCCCGTGTTATACGATGGCAGAGACCGCACCAACCGCCGCTGTTCCTCCCACCGAGCCGGCCGCCAAATCCAAGAAGCAGCCGAAAAAACCTGCAGCAGGGGGCGCCAAGAAAACCAAGAAATCTTCCGGTCCCAGCGTGTCCGAGCTCATCGTGAAAGCCGTGTCCGCCTCCAAAGAGCGCAGTGGGGTGTCTCTGGCCGCCCTGAAGAAGGCTCTGGCTGCTGGAGGATACGATGTAGACAAGAACAACAGCCGCCTGAAGATGGCGCTCAAGACTCTGGTGACCAAGGAAACCCTGCTCCAGGTGAAAGGCAGCGGCGCCTCCGGCTCCTTCAAGCTGAACAAGAAGCAGCTGGAGACTAAGGACAAAGCGGTCAAGAAGAAGCCGGCGGCTGCTGCCAAATCCCCGAAGAAGACTCCGGCCAAGAGGCCTGCCGCTGCCAAGAAGGTGGCGAAGAGCCCCAAGAAGCCAAAACCTGCCCCCAAGAAAATAACAAAGAGCCCAGCAAAGAAAGCTGCCAAGAGTCCGGCTAAGAAAGCTGCCAAGAGTCCGGCTAAGAAAGCTGCCAAGAGTCCGGCTAAGAAAGCTGCCAAGAGTCCGGCTAAGAAGGCGTCTAAGTCCAGGAAGACCGTGACGAAGAAATAACCGAGAGCCGCCCGCTACTTGTCCCACAAAGGCTCTTTTCAGAGCCACCACCTTCTCCCCGGCAGAGCTGTATGATCACTGGCCGCTATTTCCTCCGGTACAGACAGCAGCGCGATCCTGAGATAAAGGAGGCGCCATCATCGCGTGTGCACGGAGGAGCTTCATGTCCCTGTTACTCTATGACAAGTGTCATTTCTGGTCATCGCGCTGGACGCCATAGCTGCTGTATCCGGACCTCCACAGTGTCCGTCCCGTCACTATGGTGTAACATCCAGGCAGAGTTTATCAGGTCACAGTCCACCAGGTGTAATGTGTGAATAAGGACCGGGGCAGCAATAGACTTGTAGCTTACAGCACAGGATCCACGTGAAGGAGGCCGATGGTTTACACACTCTCCGGTGTAAATAGAGCACAATGTCCCCTGCTCCTCATTACACGTGGTGGATGGTGACCCTTATAGCATGCCTCTGGATGTGGGGCACAGTGTCCTGTGTAAGGATGGGGTGGGGGATTGTCCCTTTGTGTAATCTATAAAACTACTGCAGCGGGGGATGATGGGGAAGTTGTCTCTTATATAACGCTGTGTACGTGATCTGCGGACATGGAAATACAGTGAGCTGTTAGGGTATGTTCACACGGCCTATTTACGGACGTAAATCGGGCGTTTTTGCCCCGAATTACGCCCGAAAATAGCGCCTCAATAGCGCTGACAAACATCTGCCCATTGAAAGCAATGGGCAGACGTTTGTCTGTTCACACGAGGCGTATATTTACGCGCCGCTGTCAAATGACGGCGCGTAAATAGACGCCCGCGTCAAAGAAGTGACCTGTCACTTCTTTGGCCGTAATTGGAGCCGCTATTCATTGACTCCAATGAATAGCAGCGCTAATTACGGCCGTAATTGACGCGGCGTTCAAGCGCCTGCACATGCCGGTACGGCTGAATTTACGGGGATGTTTTCAGGCTGAAACATCCCCGTAATTTCAGCCGTTACGGACCCCCGCCGTGTGAACATACCCTTACTGATGATAACTAATTCGCAGAGAGCTGGAGAAATGATCTTATTAACGCCCCCTGCTGTACAAGCTGCGTCTGGACATGATGTAAACCGGTGTCCGCCTCTTCGGAACGGTGATTGGTCGCGAATATCACATTTGCTTTGTCGGTCGCATATTTTTTTATGAAGAAGCCAATAGAATGTAGGGGTGTGCCTTTCATGGACCAATGAGGACACGCTCAAGTGTATAAATACTCTGCTCTTTCCTCTCCTCGTATCAGTCTACAAGTGTGCACGTTGTTGTAGAGCTATGGCCAGAACAAAGCAGACTGCGCGTAAATCCACCGGCGGGAAAGCGCCCCGCAAGCAGCTGGCTACTAAAGCTGCACGGAAGAGCGCTCCCGCTACCGGCGGAGTGAAGAAGCCTCATCGTTACCGCCCGGGCACAGTCGCTCTCCGTGAAATCCGCCGCTACCAGAAGTCCACCGAGCTTCTTATCCGTAAGCTGCCCTTCCAGCGCCTGGTGCGAGAGATCGCTCAGGACTTCAAGACCGATCTGCGCTTCCAGAGTTCAGCAGTCATGGCTCTGCAGGAGGCCAGCGAGGCTTATCTAGTCGGACTGTTTGAGGATACCAACCTGTGCGCCATCCACGCCAAGAGGGTCACCATCATGCCCAAAGACATTCAACTGGCCCGCAGGATCCGTGGGGAGAGGGCTTAGGTCTGAACCCGGCACCGACTACAACACAAAGGCTCTTTTCAGAGCCACCAAATCCTCCCTCAAACGAGCTGAATCCTTTTCCTCCGTTAATTCTACCGCGACTCTCCCGCTGGCTTCTCGGTGCTCTATTAATATGTGGAGGTGCCATGTTAACCCTTTCAGTGCTTAGTTAGCGCCATTTACACTATAACCAGTCCCCGTCTCTAGCACTCACGTTATCCGGCCCTTTCAGCAGTCCTGTCATGTGTTATGCCGGATGTCTGCGCTGTATTCATCACCTCCCTCTCCGGCTGTATCGCAGTGATAACACGCCCCACTCCTCACTGATGACCGCACATCGCTCTTCCTATAATAACCTCCGCTGCTGCTGCGAGGAATGACGCCGTTATGTGCGGCTAATGATCCACCGCTGACCAGTGTGTGCAGAGTCCTTGTTCCCTACTCCTTGTAAAGGCAAACCAGGCGCAGCGTGTAGGGTGGGGGAGCAGGTATCCTCCGCCCGGTGTGAACACAAGCGCAGGGGAATTATACTCTTATTCTGTGAGGTCATGATCATCGGGTGTAGTCCTGGTCACCGTTGTAAATCAGAGATCTAAACGCATTAACACTGCCCGAGTCTTCTCCCTATTCATTCTATAAAGCCGTTGTGGTGCTGGTGGCCGGAGGGGTGATCTGCGGGCACACAAATCCTGAACCTGACGGCAGATAACGAGCAGCCGCCATACTAATCCAAGACGTCACGCTTGTTCCTTGTTTCCCTTAACATTACTCTTTAGATTTGGGGCAGATAGAGATTACACAGCAGTCGCGCTATAAGCGGGAAAAGAGCGCCCGGTATTGTAAAATGAACGTGAAATTCAAAATCTGAGTTAAGCCAATCAAAGGGAGGGGGAGGGATTGGTAATGTGAATTCACTGAAAGAAACGCCCCGGAAGTGACATGTTTAACAGTTCTCTCTCTGGTCCACCCAAGGTCTATATAAAGACGCGCCCCGCGGTTCTCGGTACAATATTTCTCTTTAGCTCCAGCTGACAGGATGTCTGGTCGTGGTAAAGGAGGAAAAGGTCTCGGAAAGGGCGGTGCTAAGCGGCATAGGAAGGTGCTCCGTGATAACATCCAGGGCATCACCAAGCCTGCAATTCGCCGTCTAGCTCGCAGGGGAGGCGTCAAACGCATCTCCGGTCTCATCTATGAAGAGACTCGCGGCGTCCTGAAGGTTTTCCTGGAGAACGTCATCCGTGACGCCGTCACCTACACCGAGCACGCCAAGAGGAAGACCGTCACCGCTATGGACGTGGTGTACGCGCTCAAGCGCCAGGGCCGCACTCTCTACGGCTTCGGAGGTTAATTCCGCTCCTGCTCAGCTCCATCTTACACAACACAAAGGCTCTTCTCAGAGCCGCCACATCATCTATAGATCAGCTATGATGTCTGCTGGTGACCGCTCGTGTATCTGAGCAGTGACCTTCTACTTCTATATACACGGGGGTAGGGGCATCGGTATCACGTCGGTATTCCAGTGAGAAGCCGGATATGTGGACTGCAGTGTGTCCCCTAATAACGTCCTAGAAGCAGCTGACTGAATTGGGTCTTAGACCAGGGAATGTTAATCTGAAGGGAAAGAGGATCACTCGCCAGCAAGTATAGCAGTAAAGTACTCAGGCAGGAAAACACATCCTCGTAGCGGCGCTGCCGGACGCCGTTTGTGCCGATGCCTGCACGTACAGGAGTGGCAGAAACTCACCGCTGAATATCCGCTCAGTTGCTCATAGCGCTGTATAAGCGCACGAGCAGTGGATCAAACAGCGGACTTGCGGTGTTGCTTCTTCGGCGTCCAGCTTGCTGCTGGGCAACGTGCTTTCCGCAATCCTTGTAGAGAGGGCCAGTGTTTTCTTAGCTGATGTCACTGCTACTAATGTTACGAGATTCTCACAACAAACAATAAATCTGTTACTGGGACCAACTTTGACACAAGTATCGGCTCGGCTCGTATCTCATTCTGCCGGACGGCTGGGATTAATAAGGCTGCTGGCAATAAATCTGTTAACCTCTAGTACTAATAATGAATCTGTCTGCTGTCCCTATATAGGACTCCCTTTATTACAGTAACGCGTGCAGTTTCTTGCAGAGCAACGTTTAGTGAGACGCATTCAATGAATGAAAAAGGACAAACTGATGCAGCTGATACGGCATTTTACAAGAGCAAAACCCAATGTTGGAGGGGCCGTGTTTTCCAAGCTGCTCTCATTGCTACAAATGTTACGAGATTTTCAAAACAAACTACCAATTTGCAGCACCAAGTTCCACATAAGTATGGACTTGCATTGTCTTGTATGTCACTTTGCCAGACTGCTGGTATAATCGAGCTGCTGGCAATACAATGACAGGAAACAGAATGCACCTATTTCTACTTCGTACTAACACTGTGCGTTGTCTATACTTAGGACTGACCTCATCCCACTAACGCATGAAGTTGCTGCAGAGTAACATTTACTGAGACGCATTCGAAGAATCCAGTGAGACTGGAAGATATAATTTAAGATACTATGTAGTCGGGGGCTGGTTGTAGATCGTACAATCCCGGTAATATGAAGGAACAGGGACATAATGCCGGTAAGATGAGGGGACAGGGACATAATGCCTGTAATATGAGGGAACAGGGACATGATGCCAATAATATGAAGGAACAGGGACGTAATGCCGATAATAGGAAGGAACAGGGACGTAATGCCGATAATATTAAGAAACAGGGTCCTAATGCCGGTAATATGAAGGAACAGGGACGTAATGCCGGTAATATGAAGGAATAGGGACGTAATTCCGGTAATATGGAAGAACAGTGACGTAATGCCGGTAAGATGAAGGAACAGGGACATAATGCCGGTAAGATGCGGAAACAGGGACACAATGGCGGTAAGATGTGTAATATGAAGAAACAGGGACATATTGCTGGTAATATGAAGGAGCAGGGACGTAATGCCGGTAAGATGAGGGAACAGGGACATATTACCGGCATTATGTCCCTGTACCCTCCTTCAGTGGACATAATGGCAGTAATATGAAGGAACAGGGACATAATGCCTGTAATATGAAGGAACAGGGACATAATGCCGGTAATATGAAGGAACAGGGACGTAATGCCGATAATATTAAGAAACAGGGACGTAATGCCGGTAATATGAAGGAATAGGGACGTAATTCCGGTAATATGGAGGAACAGTGACGTAATGCCGGTAAGATGAAGGAAAAGGGACAAAATGCCGGTAAGATGAGGGAACAGGGACATAATGCCAAAAATATGAAGGAACAGGGACATAATGCCAGTAATATGAAGGAACAGGGACATAATGCCGATAATATGAAGGTACAGGGACATAATGCCGGTAATATGAAGGAATAGGGACGTGATGCCGGTAATATGAAGGAATAGGGACATAATGCCGGTAATATGAAGGAACAGGGACATAATGGCTGTAATATGAAGGAACAGGGACATAATGCCGGTAATATGAAAGTACAAGTAGAAGCGGGAAAAGAGCGGCCGGTATTGTAAAATGAACGTGCAATTCAAAATCTGAATTAAGCCAATCAACGGGAGGGGGAGGGATTGGTAATGTGAATTAGCTGAGAGAAACGCCCCGAAAGTGACATGAATAACAGTTGTCTCTCTGGTCCGCCCAAGGTCTATATAAAGACGCGCCCCTCCGTTCTCGGTATAATATTTCTCTTCAGCTCCAGCTTACAGGATGTCTGGTCGTGGTAAAGGAGGAAAAGGACTCGGAAAGGGCGGTGCTAAGCGGCACAGGAAGGTGCTCCGTGATAACATCCAGGGCATCACCAAGCCTGCCATCCGCCGTCTAGCTCGCAGGGGAGGCGTCAAACGCATCTCCGGTCTCATCTATGAAGAGACTCGCGGCGTCCTGAAGGTTTTCCTGGAGAACGTCATCCGTGACGCCGTCACCTACACCGAGCACGCTAAGAGGAAGACCGTCACCGCTATGGACGTGGTGTACGCGCTCAAACGCCAGGGCCGCACTCTCTACGGCTTCGGAGGTTAATTCCGCTCCTGTTCTGCTCCATCTTACACAACACAAAAAAGGCTCTTCTCAGAGCCGCCACATCCTCTATAGATCAGCTATGATGTCTGCTGGTGCCCGCTCGTGTATCTGAGCAGGTGACCTTCTACTTCTATATACACGGGGGTAGGGGCTTCATTATCACGTCGGTCTTCCAGTGAGAAGCCGGATATGTGGACCGCAGTGTGTCCCCTAATAGCGTCCTAGAAGCAGCTGACTGAATTGGGTCTTAGACCAGGGAATGTTAATGTGAAGGGAAAGAGTACCTTAGTGCTATACTTGCTGGCGAGTGATCCTCCGGCAGGAAAACACATCCCCGTAGCGGCGCTGCCGGACGCCGTTTGTGCCGATGCCTGCACGTACAGGAGTGGCAGAAACACCGCTGAATATCCGCTCAGTTGCTCATAGCGCTGTATAAGCGCACGAGCAGTGGATCAAACAGCGGACTTGCGGTGTTGCTTCTTCGGCGTCCAGCTTGCTGCTGGGCAACGTGCTTTCCGCAATCCTTGGAGAGAGGGCCAGTGTTTTCTTAGCTGCTGTCACTGCTACTAATGTTACCAGATTCTTACAACAAACAATAAATCTGTTACTGGGACCAACTTTGACACAAGTATCGGCTCGGCTCGTATCTCATTCTGCCGGACGGCTGGGATTAATAAGGCTGCTGGCAATAAATCTGTTAACCTCTAGTACTAATAATGAATCTGTCTGCTGTCCCTATTAGAGATTTCGGTCCGAACTTCACCAGGTTTGGCCGAACCCGTTTTGACCGAACCCGGCTACATTTTGGCGCCTGCCACATGTTACATCTAAAATGGAGGATTTCACAAGATCACCTGACATCAGGCTACCCCATAATGCCTTGCAAACGGCTCTCCCAGCCAATCGGGAGGCAGCATAGGGGCGGGCTCAAGCCTGTAATAAAAGTCTATGCACGGAGCTCAGCGGCCATTTTACAGACAGGAGCTGTAGGGATAGCATCTCTGTGCAGTAAGGGAAAGCTTTAGGAATCTAAAAGGCAGGAATCCAGAAATCGAAAGGGCTCATCCACTACTCACTACTCAGCCAGTGTGTGAATACGCTTTTATAAGGGGCTCATCCCCGTTGCATCCAACTTGCAATACAGGCAGCCTTTGTAGTAGACGTAGTAGTAGTACTACAAGGCCCAGTATTCCCTGAGTGCACTGCGGCGTGGCTGATAGAAATTCTCATTCATTGCCAGTGTCAGTGTGTGAATACGCTTTTAGAAGGGGCTCTGAAATGTCTGGGAAAAAAAAGGTTGTGAAAGGACGGGGTAGAGGAAAAAACACCCATGCCGTCTCCTCTTCCAGTCCAAATGTTGGATCTGTTGGTGCCAGACCCAGTACCAGCATTTGTGGCACAAGACATATGCCCAGGTCCACTAGTAGCAGCTGCCATGTGCCTGCTGGTAGTATCAGCAAGCCAGACTTGTCCATCTCCTCCGGTGGGCGGGTTACTTTAGACAATACGGCCATTGTGGACTGGTTGGCTGGCTCGCGGTCATCTCAGCAGGAAGACTCTGACGATCTGGCTTCAAGCCATGTTTCGTTGGATTCCAGATCCTCTACAGTTCCTTGGCACGGTGACAGTAGTAATATAGGTATTTCTAGCGTTTCCATTCCATCATCTTTGTCTTCGCTCCCCCTTCCTAGCGGGAAGCCATCTTTCCTGAGAGTCCTAAGAGACATCTCCTCGGGTGCGAAGGAAGATACTGAACAACATAGTGATGATGATTTGTTTTCCGCGAGTCAGCCAACGGAGTGTGTTGCGGCGGTGGTGGAGGTGGAAGCGGTGTCCGAGACGCATAGCTGCGGTAGTGGGGGTGTTGGTGGTGGTAGCCGTGGTGGCAGGCGCAGTAATGAGGGGGGGCATGGAGCCCGCCATGATGTCACATCACATTCACAACACAGTGACAGAAGTGGCGGGGATGATGAGGAAGGCTATGATGATGATGTTGTTTTAGACAGGACGTGGGAACCAGGTGACGAGGTGATGACGGCGTCAGAGGAGTAGGGTCGTAGTGGCGGCACCGGCCGTGATAAACAGCCAAGCCGAGGTAGGGGCAGAAGTCAATCTGCAAAACGTTGCAGCGGTAGGGTCAGCTCAGGAGCCGGTGACGGCGACACTGATGCTGGTGTAGGCTCCCGAAAAAAGCCTGCCAGACAAGGGGCAAGCTCGGGTGGTGGTGGTGGACGTGGTACTACCTCTTTACGGTACTCTGCCGTGTGGCAATTTTTCTGTACCTTCCCGGAGGACGAAAACATGGCACAGTGCCGTATCTGCAAGCAGAAAGTAAGGTGTGGGCAGGGCAGCAATGTAGGAACTACCGCTCTACGTAAACACATGGAACGACATCACAAGGCCATGTGGGACAATCGACATGCCCCACCATCATCATGTACATCTAATGAAGACCCCTCTGCCGCTGCTGCTGCTGCTCCGAGTCCCTGTCATCTAAGTAGTAGCCAGGCCTTATCCACCATGTCGTTGTCATCATCATCATCATCACTGTCATCTAGTGCTCCTCCTACGTCCCGTCAGTTATCCATTACGGAATCGTTGTCCAATAAGCAACAATATATACCCAGTCATCCACTTGTCGTGCGGCTTAATTCACACCTGGCTAAGTTGTTGGTGGTGCAGTCGCTGCCGTACCACCTGGTCGACTCCGCCGGCTTCAAGCAATTGATGGCGTGCGCTCAGCCTAGGTGGCGAATACCTAGCCGACATTACTTCTCCAAAACAGCTGTCCCTGCCTTGCACAAGCATGTGGAGGAAAAGGTGTGCCAGTCCTTGCAATTATCCGTGTGCAGCAGGGTACATGCCACCGTCGACACGTGGAGCAGCAACTATGGGCAGGGACAGTACATGTCTTTCACGGCCCACTGGGTCAATATTTTGCAGTCCGATGCACCACCGCAGCAATGCCAGGCATTACCACCTCCACGCTTGTATCTTTCTGGTTCAACTCCGGACACCAGGCGCCTACCATCCTCCTCCTCCTCCTCCTCCTTGCCTTCCTCCTTGGAGGTCTTCCCGTCCCCGACAGGACACAGCGTATCTTCCACTCCTCCTCCCTCCTCTTTTCATAGGTGCAAGGTGAAGCGCCACAACGCTGTCTTACACCTGCTGAGCCTGGGCGAGAAAAGCCACACAGGGCAGGAGCTGCTGCTGTGCATCAAGGAGGAAATCGCACGCTGGCTGTCTCCTCTGGAACTCACACTGGGCAATGTTGTCTCTGATAACGGGAAGAACGTTGTGGCTGCACTGCGTCTAGGTCACCTGACACACGCTCCTTGCATGGCACATGTGATCAATCTGGTCATAACACGCTTCTTAAAGTCATATGTTGGTTTGAAGGGTGTGCTGGCCATGTCCAGGAGGGTTTGCGTTCGCTTTAGACGTTCGTATGCATTTAAGCACGCCCTCCTGGACTTGCAGCGTCAAAACAATCTCCCAGAACACAGCCTGATTTGCGACGTTCCAACACGCTGGAATTCCACCCTGCACATGTTGGACCGTCTGTACGAACAGCGGAATGCCGTGAATGATTTCCTGATGCAGCAGACGGGCAGCGTTTGGAGCCAGTGTAATTTCGAGCTCAGGCACTGGCAGCTGGTTAGAGACGCATGTCACGTTTTGAGGCCCTTTGAAGAGGCCACACGATTTGTGAGCCGTGACGCTAGCGGAATGAACGATGTTATGCCGCTGATATTCATTATGGAGCAAACGCTCACAGCGATGATTCAGCAAAGGATGGAGGAAGGATCACATCTGGCTATGGATGTTGAGGAGGAGGAGGAGGATGAGGAAACAGGACCTGAAGAGGAGCTGGATTTGGAGATGGAATCACAGGAAGGGATAGGGGACGAGGCAGCCGCACAACATGACAGTGATGGTGGTGATGACGAGTCTGACGACGACCTTGATGATGGACAACCATGGCAGTATGGGGCGGAGATGGAACCAACCGGGCCCTCTGAAACGCTGGCCAGGATGGCGAGCTGTATGCTTCGTTACTGTCGTATTGTTAGCATGAAGCAAAGAGATGAGTACTGGATAGCCACACTTTTAGACCCTCGGTATAAAGCCAGAATGGGGGAGTTTATTGCGCCTTCCGAGAGGGAGGCAAAATTGGCTTATTATCGAGAGAAGCTATGCAGCCAGCTTGTCACGGCTTTAAAACGGCAAACACCCGCTGCAAGCATGTCTGACCGGGGGGCCACTCTCCGCTCCCCACTGTCTCATCGTTCCACCGCCTCTGGCAGAGCTACCTCTGCAATAGGCGGCAGCAGCAGTAGCAGCAGCAGCAGCCAATTCAGTTTGGAAAATATGATGACAACATTTTTACATCCAATACCCCGACCTGACACACATCGTAGTCACCAAAGGGATGTTCACCATCACCAGGTGCAGCACCTAAACAACCAGGTTCACTCGTACCTGGACTGTGCCCTTTCTCCGTCAGAAATACTGATCCCAGACCCCATGGACTTCTGGGTCAGCAGATTGGATCATTGGCAAGAACTGGCCCAGTTTGCCATGGGTGTACTGTCTTGTCCACCCTCCAGTGTAGCGTCAAAGAGGGTATTCAGCGCGGCAGGGGGCTTCGTCACCCCTAAGCGAACAAGATTGTGCGCTAACAGCTTGGAAAATCTCACGTTTCTGAAAATGAATCAAGCGTGGATCGGTGAGGATTTTAAAACCCCTGTGCCTGATGCCACTGATTAGATCTGACATTGCTGCTGCCACTGCCGCCTGCTACTGCCGCCTGCTACTACGGGATTCTGTCCTGTCCACTCTTTTTTTAATGTGCCGCTGTTGGTGCTGCTACTACTTCTACCACCAATCCACCCCAGTGCCGTCTGCTACAAGCAGGCCTGCCCCACCACAGGGCTTTGTCCTGTGATTGTCCAGTCTCTTTTTTTAATGTGCTGCTGCTACTACCAGTCTACCACCCTTGCTGTCTGTGTTGGCTAGTCTACCTCTACTACCACCAATACACCTACACTGCCGCCCGTCTGCTACAAGCAGGCCTGCCCCACCACAGGGCTTTGTCCTGTGACTGTCGTCCAGTGTCTTCTAATGTGTTGCTACTACTCACCCTTGCCAATAAAAAGGGTCCATTTTTGGAGGGCTTGTGAAAAGCCATTGCTTGTTGCTTTTACATCCATGTATGGAAGAACCCCGGCAGGCATCTGCCAAAAAAAAGGGTAAATTTTTGGAGGGCTTGTCAAAAGCCATTGCTTGTTGCTTTTACATCCATGTATGGAAGAACCCCGGCAGGCATCTGCCAAAAAAAAGGGTCAATTTTTGGAGGGCTTGTCAAAAGCCATTGCTTGTTGCTTTTACATCCATGTATGGAAGAACCCCGGCAGGCATCTGCCAATAAAAAGGGTCAATTTTTGGAGGGCTTGTGAAAAGCCATTGCTTGTTGCTTTTACATCCATGTATGGAAGAACCCCGGCAGGCATCTGCTAATAAAAAGGGTCAATTTTTGGAGGGCTTGTGAAAAGCCATTGCTTGCTGCTTTTACATCCATGTATGGAAGAACCCCGGCAGGCATCTGCCAAAAAAAAGGGTCAATTTATGGAGGGCTTGTGAAAAGCCATTGCTTGTTGCTTTAATGCTTTTACATCTATGTATGGAAGAATCCCGGCAGGCATCTGCCAAAAAAAGGGTCAATTTTTGGAGGGCTTGTGAAAAGCCATTGCTTGTTGCTTTTACATCCATGTATGGAACTCTTTTATTATAAAAGTTAAAAAAAACATAACAACAGCATCAGCCGATGTAAACCATAACCAAAATACAACATATACGAACATAAACATAAGACATTATATACATATTTTTAAATACATCACTGTATTCCTCCATGTTCCCGGACTTGGCCAATTCCTCAACCAGCTACACTCATCCACATTCAACTTTTTTCGTATCCCCCCCCCCCACCTCTCAGTATCCATTTGCCCCCACTCACTCCCTTCCGTACTCATTTGATACAATCAGCCAGAATGTGTCAAACCCCCCAACGTTCATAGCCATATTTATATACAACATACTTTAATCTTTACACCCACATATACATAAGAATATATATACACCTATATACACCTCCACCTATATACTTATATATATATTTATTTATTTTTTATTTATTTTTTTTCCTTTTTTTTTTATTTTTTTATTTTTTCCTCAATATATATACTAACCCTAACTCTAACTAACCTAATCCTTCACCACACCAGGCCAACACCCCGCCTCATGTCCCCTCATGTCCGCTTAGTCCTGATGCTGGCCTCCGCCACCACATCGTAGACCTCCCACTCAGACCCTCGCCCCATGTCCTCTCATGTTCTGCATAGTCCGGGCCCGAGCGGGAGAAAAAATTGAAACAATATAATCCTCCCCACACCCCCCCATTCCCCCACCCAACCTATCTAAACCCCTGTCACTCTTCCTCGCATATACATAACAACAAAAAAACACAACCCGAAAGCACCAAGTTCGGTTCCTGTAAGCCTTTATTCTGCCTTTATGTACTGAAAACAAAAAACTCTGCCGTGCACAATCCCAGCCTACCACCAGAAAGAGGAGAAAGAGACCCACCCGACCCCCCCAGGGATAGGATCCACCCATGCCGACACCTTCCCTATCGCTTCCCCTATCGCTTTCCCCTAAAGCTGTCCCTTCTCTTACCCTCTGTTTGATCTAGCCCTAAACTCGCCCTCCTTTCCCTATTGTTTTCCCTATCGCTTAATTTTTTAGTGCCTAAGCGAGGGCGGACCCCCCCCCCCAGATGAGCCAGATGAGCCCCCCCCTAAGGTCAATACCCTAAGGCACCCCAAAAGAAAAGCCCCTCCATAGGCGAGAGGCTTTGGATGCTCCCAGTCTATCAACCTCCAAAGAACGTACCTTCACCAGGCCACCGATGATGTTCCCTACAACTTCTTCCACCAGAAGGATTTTGCTCTGCGTAGATACTAAACACCATGCGTTCCAGGTAAAGTGCCTAACCACTATGCTAACTAAAAAAGAAGTGTTACGGTCCCTACCACCTAGGTCTCCGAACATCCCATGAGCCCACCCGGCCTAGGAGAGGTTGGCTAAGCCGAGCCAGCCGATGGAGGCACCCACCCTTTTGTACACCTCTGCATTAAAGGAGCAATGAAGCAGGAAATGCTCCATACTCTCTAGTGTATCGCTACACTCCTCCCGAGGACATCCTCTGTCGTCAGTGTTTCTGTACTTCAAATTGCCCCTTACGTACAGTCTCCCGTGGAAGCAGCGCCAAGCCAGATCCCAAAACTTCTGGGGAATCCTCACTGAATTTAAAAGTTTTAATCCCTCCCCGAGGTCACTACTTGGGCAGTCTTTGAGAGCCAGGGGCTTCCGGAAGTGGGTCATCAGAACCCTTCTGTCGAGGAATTTCCTCGGCATGGTCCTGATCTCCCACACCTCCAGACACCACCGGCGTACCATCTTCAAGACCAGGGCGGCATAAGCCGGGAGATGTCCATGGGGTGTACGCAGGTCTTTCACTTGGCCTCCTCTCTCCCATTCCTGGAAGAAGGGCTGAAACCACTCCCTGTAGGAGAGAATCCACCAAGGAGCCCTCTCTTGCCAGAGGTTTGCCATATTGATCTTAACAAAGGTGTTCACTAGGAACAACACTGGGTTAACCATACCTAACCCTCCTAGTTTCCTTGGTAGATGCGTAACTTCTCTCTTAATTAGGTTGAGCCTGTTCCCCCATAACAGTTGGAAGAACAGGCTATAGACCCAAGCCCAGAGAGGTTCTGGCAAGATGCACACACTGCCGAGGTATAGCAACATGGGCACCAGGTAAGCTTTGGCCAAGTGAACCCTTTCTCTAAGGGTTAAGGACCAACCCTTCCATTGGCCGACCTTCTGGGCAACTAACTTTAGCCTGTCATCCCAGTTTTTCTTGGGATAATCACCCGGGCCAAATTCCACTCCTAAGATCTTTGCAGACCCCTGAGGTTCTGGAAGGGTGCCCAGGAGACCAAAACTAGCCAGAGACTTACGCACTTGTCACGGTTAACCCTGAATCCAGATGCCCGTGAGTAACATTCCACTTCTGACATCACCCACTCCGCCTCCCCTTGCGAGGAGACGAAAATGGAGATGTTATCCCTTCCAAGCCGACCCCGATCCCCGCCAACGGTCCACGGTTAACCCTTCTTAAAAAAGGGTCAATCGCAAACACATATAGCAGGGGACTCAAAGGACAGCCCTGGCGGACACCAGACCCAACCTCAAAGGGGGTTCCAACCCAACCGTTAACCAGTGCGAAAGTCTCTGCCCCAGCGTATAAGGTCTGGAGCCAATTGACAAACCCTCCCGGCAGACCATACCTCAGAAGGACCGACCATAGATACTTGTGATTCACTCGGTCAAACACTTTGGCCTGGTCCAAGGACAGAACGTACCCCTTCCACTGGCCAGAATTTCCCCGTTCCACTGCCTCTCTGACACTGAGGACAGCACTAAAAGTGCTGCGGCCTGGAACGGAACAATGCTGGACCAGCGAAAGAAGCCGGGGTGCAAATTTCACCAACCGATTAAACAGCACCTTTGCGAGAACCTTTCTGTCCGTATTGTGGAGCGCTATGGGACGCCAATTCTCAATACGAGTCGAATCCTTACCTTTTGATAGAACAATCAAAGCTGACCTCCTCATTGACCTCGGCAGAGTGCCCGAGGATAGACACTCATTAAATACAGATGTCAAGAGGGGAACTAGGGTTCCTTTAAAGGTCCTGTAGAACTCTGATGTTAAGCCACCCGGCCCTGGCGATTTTTTCAGACCTAGTCCGTGAATCGCCAGCATTACTTCCTCTTCTTTGATTGGATCTATCAAGACATTAAGGGAGGAATCCTCTCCTGGCTCAGGGATAGTTTCAGCCAGGAAAGTCGACATCTCCTCTCGGTCTGGATCCTGCCTACCCAAAAGGTGAGAGTAGAAGGATCTAACGACCTCCAGGATCCCTGACTTGGATCTCCTCAGGGACCCTGTACTGTCTATTAGTCCTGTCACTATTTTACGACTCACTGACATCTTACAGTTCCTGTAGGGGTCGGGCGAGCGGTACCTCCCGAAATCCCTCTCAAGAACCAAAGATGCGTGCCAATCATACTGACACCTTTTGAGCAGCGCTTTCACCCCGAAGATCTCCTCCTGACTACCTCCGTCCGAGACCAGACGTTCGAGTTTCCTCCTCAGTTCCTGATACAGGCGGTACCTGCTCATGGACCTGAGGCCTGAAAGCTGGCGGAAAAATCCTGCTACCCGATATTTAATCAACTCCCACCACTCAGACTTAGTGCCACCTAGATCCAACAAAGGTACCTGGTCCTGGAGAAAATCTTCAAAGGCCTGTCTTATTTCTGCTTCTACCAGGAGAGTGGAATTCAGCCTCCATATACCTCGACCCATCCGAAGGGATTCTGCAATGTTCAGAGAAAACAAAATCATACAGTGGTCGGAGAATTCCACCTCAACAACGGACACTGGTGAAGAGATGGCTTCCTCCTTCAAAAAAAAACTATCTATCCTAGACCTACAGCTTCCTCTTTGATAGGTGAACCCGGGGTGACCTGGGCTATGCCTGATGTGGATATCCACCAGACGAGCTTCGCTAGCTATGCTATTTAAGGCTACACTATCGTAGGCCAGTCTGTCTATGGAACTTCCTCTATCGCGGGGTCTAACGACAGTGTTAAAATCCCCTCCAAAGATGACCTGTCGACTAGAAAAAAGGAAAGGCTTAATCCTCATGAAGAGATTTTTTCGATCCCAAAAATAAATGTGCACAAGGCCCCGGGACCAGATGGGTTACACCCTAGAGTTCTTAAAGAGCTTAGTTCAGTTATTTCTGTCCCCCTTTTCATAATATTCAGAGAATCTCTAGTGACTGGTATAGTGCCAAGGGACTGGCGCAGGGCAAATGTGGTGCCTATTTTCAAAAAGGGCTCTATGTCTTCCCCGGGTAATTATAGACCAGTAAGCTTAACATCCATCGTGGGGAAAATGTTTGAGGGGCTATTGAGGGACTATATACAGGATTATGTGACAATAAATAGCATTATAAGTGACAGCCAGCACGGTTTTACTAAGGACAGAAGTTGTCAAACTAACCTAATCTGTTTTTATGAAGAGGTGAGCAGAAGTCTAGACAGAGGGGCCGCTGTGGATTTAGTGTTTTTGGACTTTGCAAAGGCATTTGACACTGTCCCCCATAGACGCCTAATGGGTAAATTACGGACTATAGGTTTAGAAAATATAGTTTGTAATTGGATTGAGAATTGGCTCAAGGACCGTATCCAGAGAGTTGTGGTCAATGATTCCTACTCTGAATGGTCCCCGGTTATAAGTGCTGTACCCCAGGGTTCAGTGCTGGGACCACTATTATTCAACTTATTTATTAATGATATAGAGGATGGGATTAATAGCACTATTTCTATTTTTGCAGATGACACCAAGCTATGCAATATAGTTCAGACTATGGAAGATGTTCATGAATTACAGGCAGATTTAAACAAACTAAGTGTTTGGGCGTCCACTTGGCAGATGAAGTTTAATGTAGATAAATGTAAAGTTATGCATCTGGGTACCAACAACCTGCATGCATCATATGTCCTAGGGGGAGCTACACTGGCGGATTCACTTGTTGAGAAGGATCTGGGTGTACTTGTAAATCATAAACTAAATAACAGCATGCAGTGTCAATCAGCTGCTTCAAAGGCCAGCAGGATATTGTCGTGTATTAAAAGAGGCATGGACTCGCGGGACAGGGATGTAATATTACCACTTTACAAAGCATTAGTGAGGCCTCATCTAGAATATGCAGTCCAGTTCTGGGCTCCAGTTCATAGAAAGGATGCCCTGGAGTTTGGAAAAAATACAAAGAAGAGCAACGAAGCTAATTAGGGGCATGGAGAATCTAAGTTATGAGGAAAGATTGAAAGAATTAAACCTATTTAGCCTTGAAAAAAGACGACTAAGGGGGGACATGATTAACTTATATAAATATATTAATGGCACATACAAAAAATATGGTGAAATCCTGTTCCTTGTAAAACCCCCTCAAAAAACAAGGGGGCACTCCCTCCGTCTGGAGAAAAAAAGGTTCAAGCTGCAGAGGCGACAAGGCTTCTTTACAGTGAGAACTGCGAATCTATGGAATAGTCACCGAAGGAGCCGTCACAGCAGGGACAGTAGATGGTTTTAAAAAAGGGTTAGATAATTTCCTAGAACAAAAAAATATTAGCTCCTATGTGTAGAAATTTTTCCTTCCCTTTTCCCTTCCCTTGGTTGAACTTGATGGACATGTGTCTTTTTTCAGCCGTACTAACTATGTAACTATGTAACTTAGTTTGGGGACCATAGATGTTGATTAATCGCAATTCTTGTCCCTTTATGAGAACATCTAAAATCAGGCACCTCCCCATTTCTAATTCTATCATCCGTCGGCATTTCACCGCTGCGGTGAAAAGAACCGCCACACCGCTATATGGCTCGGCCGCAAGAGACCAGTAGGAGGGCCCGCGTCGCCAATCCCTCCTGGCTTTTACGACGTCTGCCAAAAGTGACAGCCTGGTCTCCTGCAAAAACAAAATGTCAGCTTCAACTCGGCTGAGAAAATCAAAGGCCGCAAATTTAGCCATATCTGACTTAATGCTGGCGACATTAATGGAAGCCAGCGTCAACGGTATGGGTACCGCCATCCTGGATGATAAAATTAGATGGCTTTCTTCTTCCTACCCCTGTCATGGTCTGAGGAGGACCCCCCAGACTCTCTTCCTTTCTTGACACGTTTTTTTGAGGTGGTGGAGTCCATTCCCTCCTGGCGGACCTCCCCCCCTCACTCACACTCCCATCCTCGTCCCCCTGCCCCAGGTTGACCCCTGCCCCAGAGGCCTTTGTACCTCTCGGGGGAAGGGGTCCAGCACCCTCTGAGACCCCTACCTCACCCTCCTCTTCTCTTTGCTCAAGAGCTGGAAAATCCATGGAGGACTTGGTATCGGTTGGGGGAGAGCACCAGAGGGGTGCAGATGTTGCCTTCCGTGGCCGGGGCTTGGCCAGATGACTTTGGCCCGCTCAGGATCTTGCCCTGTGTCCCAGGTGTTTTTTTAGGCTGTACCCTCTCTTCCTCACCAACACTTTCATATTGGGAGGATTGAGAGTCCTCAGCCACTTGCTCCCTCTGGATCCTCCTGACCTCCTCATCCAATTCAGCGTCCCCAAGGGCATCCGTCTCCAGGGCAGGCTCCGGGTTCAGGCCAGAGGTCCGCCCAGTTGCCTGGGTTTCCCTCAGCTCCCTCTCCTTTTGCCTCTTCTCCAGCCTTCGATGGTAGGAAGGCTGGAGCCCTTTCCTTGATGTCTTCACTTTCCCTTTTGCTCCGCCCTATCTGCACGCCTCCCCACCCAAAGGAGCCACCCCACTCTCTCCTCCTGCAGGCTTGGCGACGGCATTGACCACGGAGCGGGGACACCTACTGAATGGGTGACCTAAGTCACCACACAGGTGACACCTAATCTGGTCACACGATGCAGCTAGATGACCTATCCCCCCACAATGAGCGCACTTCTGTACTGTGCAAGCTGCACTCAAATGCGAGGGGTCGCCGCACCGGTGACACAGCCTCGGTTGCCCCTGGTAGAAGACCAGGATACG
This sequence comes from Rhinoderma darwinii, assembly GCF_050947455.1. Taxonomy (NCBI): domain Eukaryota; kingdom Metazoa; phylum Chordata; class Amphibia; order Anura; family Rhinodermatidae; genus Rhinoderma; species Rhinoderma darwinii. Next base: position 93,764,747 of record NC_134697.1, on the reverse strand, counting down.
ATCCCTCCCAAGGAAAGCAGAGGATGGGATGTGGGACACAGTTTGCCCCAGACGTTTAAGTTTCATCATAAACGTCCAGGCCCCCGACCAGATGCCAAACTCGTCCAGGTTCTTCCTGGGCATCTCCGCTACTTCCCCATACCGACTTAGCCAGGTCATGATGTCAACGCAAGAAAGTGACTCGTTACGGGTGAGAACGGTCACCTTCTTGAGACCATTCTGACGGGATATTGCTTGTGCAGCAAAATCCCGCCAGCCGGGCTCGTCCTTCACCAGCTCATAATTCCCCCAGAAGACCTCTAGGCCTCCCGGTTGAACAAAGCTGATGTCGAACTCAGCTGAGCCATGAAGATGTATCAGGGCGAAGTTGTCACGCGCCCTGAAGCCCATCTCCAGAAGCAGCTCCACCACCGTTTTTCTGGGGGGACAGATTTCATTGCCACGCCACCGGAGACGGACCACATTCCTCCTGACCACAGCCTGCCCGGTTGTCGGGAGCGACCACTGATCTCCTCTTTTCTCTCGGAAGGCCTCTAACCCGTACCTATCTATCCAGAAGGATAGATCCCTCTGCACACCCTCTATGGTTAGGGACTGCTTCCCCTCCCTTAAGGCCTGCAGGAGGCGCTGTTGCAAGTGACCCTCCCCAGGGCCCGAGGACGAGGGTGAGCGGGCCGGCGGTCCCCCCCCCCCACTACCCCGGCATAAGTCCTGCTTGGGGCGCTGGGAAGGGGAGCGCCAGGTCTCCCCACACTTCCGGCTGAAACATCCTCCCGTGATCCTAACACCCTTTTGGCCAAGCCAGGTTCCACATTGTTACGTTTTTCCTTAGCCTTCCCTGCCCTGACCCCCACCCCCACCTCTGCATCATCAGGCGCTACTATGGAGGGGACATAAGCGGCACCTCAACGCAACCCTCCGCATCATTGGTGTCCATGTCACTTGCCAGGGCAGGGAGAGGCACTTCTTCATTTATATTTACATTAGCATTTACATTAATATTTTTATTCACATTTGCATTTTTATTCACATTTGCATTTTTATTCATATTTGCATTTTTATTCATATTTTTATTCATATTTTTTTTTCCACTGTATTTACTGTATTCACTGTATTATTGGCTTCTCTATTCTTTATCATGTTGCTTTCTGCTTCTATAAGCATTTTGCATGATGAGCTGCTTTGCAGTGGCCGCTCTGTGCATATGCCAGCCGGGCCACTCCCCTCCTCCGCTCTGGAGTGTCCGGCTCCGCCCCTTTCACCTGCCAGGCTGCACAGCAGCGGCCGCTCCGCGTGTTTACCAGCCAGGCCTCTCCCCTCCTCCACTCTGGAGTGGCCGGCTCCGCCTCCAGCAGCGGCTTTGGCTATGCCCTTGTCCGAGGCGTCGGGAGCCCGCTGACCTATCACACTGGCCGGTCCCGGTGCGACCGGACCGGCCTCGTTGCAGGCACCCGACCCGCGGGACAGCAGTGCCCTCGACTTCCGGTCCGCCCCCTCCTCCGGTATGCGGCTCACACCGCACACCGGTCTCCGGGGCTCGCCGTCAGCCGGGACTGGGGCCACGCCCCCTGCAGCGCTCTGACAGCCAGCGTCGCCCACTTCACAGTGAGCGGCTTCTGGCGCCATCTTGCCCGCCCTCGATGCTATCTCCCCGCTTTCCCGCCCAGACTCCACTGCAGAAGCCGGGGCTGGGGGGTTTGCGGGTCCTGCACGTCGGACCAGAATCTCTTCTGGCCCGGAGTGCAGGGGAGACCCGTGCACATATACAAGTCTCACCTCTCTTCTTTCTTCCATCTGTCTCCTCAGCTTTTTCCATCTCCTCCGCTCTGCTGCTGTACTTCTCTCACCTTCCTCCGGGGGCAGCTCCGTGCCGAAGCTGAACCCCTCCAGCGATACTGGGGATCAGGGCCGCCATCAGGAATTTCAGGGCCCCCTACAGCTAAATTTTCTGGGCCCCCCTACCGTGGCACCGCCTGTTAACGGTACTCCGTCCAGCACTATATCATGGTACCCAGGGCCGCCATCAGGGGGGGTATTAGGGGTACTGATGTGAGAGGCCCGGCCAAACCTAATTGAAAGGGGGGCCCGGCAAACTGCCGCGACTTGCCTTTGGTAGAAAAAAAACAGGCCCCTGCAATGGGGCCCGTTTTTTTCACCAAAAGAATGTCATGAGCTGCGGGCCCCCCTTTCAATTAGGTTTGGCCAGGCCTCTCACATCAGTACCCCTAATACCCCCCCTGATGGCGGCCCTGGGTAGCATGGGGGCCGTCAAACACCACCGCCCGTGCGACCGATTGCGCGCACCCGCAAACTCCCGCGCATGCGCTCCGGCGACCGCCTGGAACCGCGCACCGAATTTTGAGGCAGATTTTGACCTGCCCACACTATCTTGCCGCGTTTTTTGCCTGCGGCGATTGAGGACAGCAGACAGAAAACGCAGCGAAAAATGCATTTTCTGCCTCCCATTGATTTCGATGGCAGGTCAGAGGCAGAACCGCGGCAAGAAAGGATGTGCTGCTTTTTCTTTTTTCCGCGACTGGCTCCCATTCCCCGGTAGCCGCAGGGAATTCTGACCGCAAAACCGCACCAAATAGTGGCTCAGGTTTCGTGAGGCGTGTCCGCTGCGGGAATCCTGCAGGGAAAAAAAGTTTAGACTTACCCCGGCCGTAGTTTAGGTGACGCATCTCTCTCTTCTGAACGTAGCCCCGCCTCCTGGGATGACGCTGTAGACCATGTGACTGCTGCAGCGGTCACATGGGATGGAACGTCATGACAGGAGGCGGGGCTGCGCTAAGAATAGAGGATCGCGTCACCAGGACTACGGCCGGGGCAAGTCTAAACTTTTTTATAAATTTAAAAAAGTGCCTTTTTTTTTTTTTTCTCATTTGTGATTTTTGCGGCAGAACCGCAGCATTTCCGCAACAGAGGAGCAGCGATTCCACAGAATACATTGACACGCTGCGGCTTAAAAAGCCAAAAAGCCGCAGCATGTAAATTTTTTTTTCAGCGTGCGGATGAGATTTGTTTAAATCTCATCCCCTCTGCTGCGACTGTGATACACTGCGGATTTTCCACAATAAAATGTGTTGCATAAAATCCGCAGTGTTCATGCCTAGTGTGTTCCTACCCTAAGGCCGGATTCACACAAGCGTGTGCTTTTTGCGCGCGCAAAAAACGTGGCATTTTGCGCATGCAAAAGGTCCATAACAGCTCCGTGTGTCAGCAGCGTATGATGCGCGGCTGCGTGATTTTCCCGCAGCCGCCATCATTATGATTGTATGTTTGTAGCACGTGGTGCTTTTCTGTTTTCATTCATAGTTTATACAGCTGCGGAAGTGCTGGGCGTGATTTTCACGCACCCATTGATGCGCGAACAATGCACAAATATCGGACATGTCGTGAGTTTTACGCAGCGGACACACGGACACACGCTGCGTGAAAATCACTGACAGTCTGAACGGCCCCATAGAGTAACATAGGTCCGTGCGAGGCGCGTGAAAATCACGCGCGTTGCACGGATGTATTACACGTTCGTCTGAATAAGCCCTAACAATAAGGCCCAGTTCACAGAGTTTTTGGGCCTTGATATTGACTCGGACACTGCGTCAGAATCAGCACCAAAAAACTTCCAAAACCGCCTCCCATTGATTTAATCTGAAATCAATGGGAGCCAGTCGCGGAAAAAAGAAAAAGCAGCACGTCCTTTCTTGTTGCGGTTCCGCCTCTGACCTGCCATCGAAATCAATGGGAGGCAGAAAATGCATTTTTCGCTGCGTTTTTTGTCTGCTGTCCTCAATCGCCGCGGGCAAAAAACGCAGCAAAAAAACGCGGCAAGGTCAAAATCTGCCTCAAAATTCTTTAAGGAATTTTGAGGCAGATTTTTTTTTGCCTGCAAAATACTGTGTGAACAGGGCCATAAATGATCAGCACTTTGAGATAATTTACTCACTGTGTCAGAAGAGCTGCTCCCACTCCAGTCCTCTTCCGGCGATGTCTTCCAGGCGAGGTCTTCGGTCCAGACGTCCAGTCCTTCACCTCCAGCCAGGCTCCAGGTAAGTTTTGTCCATGTGTGTCCGCGGCCGATCGCGGGTGCGCGCGCGGGCGGTCTCCAGTGCGGGAGTTCGTGGGTGCGCGCTCGGGAGTTTCCTTGGGCGCGCGATCGGGTGCGCGCGCGCGGGCGGACGGTTTGACGGCCCCCCATGACGAGGGGAGGGGGCCCGCAGCAGCAGCAGCTCACGACATTCTTTTGGTGAAAAAAACGGGCCCCATTGCAGGGGCCCGTTTTTTCCTACCAAAAGAATGTCGCGGCAGTTGCCGGGCCCCCCTTTCAATTAGGTTTGGCCGGGCCCCTCACACCACAACCCCTAATACCCCCCTGATGGCGGCCCTGCTGGGGATTCCTGGTCACGTATCTGGGTCATCATACGGGGGGGGGGGGGTGCTCCCCCTCGGACACGGAGCTGCTCCCCGAATCTGCACCTGGCAAGATAGAACTCGCCAGAACTGACTGACCCGAATCCTCCTGCACAGGAACCGGTACTGACTTGCCAGGGTTTTCCTCGTCCGCAGTTCCTCTGCTTGCTGTCACCTTGCTTGCTGTCAGTTTTTTTTTTCTTTGTTTTCATTTTGGTTTAATCCTTCCATTTGCTGGAACCTGTCGTCGTTACGTAATTTTCTGTGAAGGCTCCTCCCCTTTCCAGAATTACGTCTCTCCTGTCTTCCACCTCCTTTACCTCCCGCAGCAGGGAGCGGACCTGTGCCGAGTATTTGGCCCGCCTGCTGCCGGAGGATTTTGCCGCTCTCTGCCGGGCCGCCGTCACTTCTCCTCGGAGCCGCTGCAGGGACTTCCCCAGGTCTTTATATTCCTCGAGGTGGGCCACCAGGCGGGAGCCAAAAGTAGTGGCCTCCTCTCCCGGCCTCAGTGACCCCCACTCCACGAGGTCCCTGCAGCCATGGTGTTCCGGTCCTGCTTCTCCTTGCTCCATTGCCTCTGCTCTCCTGGCGGCATGCTGCGATGCCCCAGCCGCCTGGGGGGGGGGGTGAGGCCACATTGCTGCAGCCCCGCGATGTCCTCCTCTCCCCTGGGGCTGGCTCAGCTTTCCCAGCCGACTGGGATGTCCCTCCACCCCCCACCGGTCTGCTCCGGAGGGTGGAGGCCCGGGACTCCATCTCCAGATGGAGCCCTCCTCGGGGCACTCTGCTAGCCCAGGCAGATGTACTATACCTGGGCAGATAACAGAGCAGAGTCCGTGGGAAGGTATGCAAAAAACACCACACCCAAAGTAAGCACCTCCTCTCTCCTCAGAGAGCAAGCCGCATCTGCCAATAAAAAGGGTCAATTTTTGGAGAGCTTGTCAAAAGCCATTGCTTGTTGCTTTTACATCCATGTATGGAAGAACCCCGGCAGGCATCTGCCAATAAAAAGGGTCAATTTTTGGAGGGCTTGTGAAAAGCCATTGCTTGTTGCTGTTACATCCATGTATGGAAGAACCCCGGCAGGCATCTGCCAATAAAAAGGGTCAATTTTTGGAGGGCTTGTGAAAAGCCATTGCTTCTTCTTTTACCACCTTATAGGTATGAACCCTGGCAGGCATCAGCCACCTAAAATGGTTAATTTGTGTACCTTTTTTAACAATGCATTAAGCATACAACATGCACAAGTGCAGTGGTTCTGTTAGTTATCACCGTGTCCCATCCGTTTTCTTATAGCCATACATGTTGGCGTAACTTTGACACTAACGTTGCCTTAAAGACAGCTCAAAAGTACTTGGACACACTCATGGGTGACCTAAGAGTGTTAGGCCTCATTCACACGACAGGGTCCGAGTGTCGGCCGGGAAAATCGGCCGTTTTTGTCCGATTTTCCCGGCCGGTTTGCATCCGATTTGCATCCGTTCCGATTCCGTTCCGGGCCGAGTTGCCGTTTTTACCGGCCGATTTGCATCCGTTTTTTTCCCTGTCTGTTTTAAAATCGGATGAATTTCATTTAAATTTGTTGCCACACACAGCCCTTTGTAGATAATGCCACAGCCCCCCTGGTAGGTAATGCCACCCAGCCCCCTGTTGGTGATGCCACACAGCCCCCTGTAGGTAATGCCACCCAGCCCCCTGCAGGTAATGCCACCCAGCCCCCTGTAGGTGATGCCACACAGCCCCCTGTTGGTGATGCCACCCTGCCCCCTGTAGGCGATGCCACCCAGCCCCCTGTAGGAATACCACCCTGTCCCCTGTAGGTAATGCCACCAAGCTCCCTGTAGGTAATGCCACCCAGCCCCCTGTAGGTAATGCCACCCAGCCCCCTGTAGGTAATGCCATCCAGCCCCCTGTGGATAATGCCACCCAGCCCCCTGTAGGTAATGCCACCAAGCCCCCTGTAGGTGATACCACCAAGCCCCCTGTAGGCGATGCCACACAGCCACCTGTAGGCGATGCCACACAGCCCCCTGTAGGCGATGCCACACAGCCCCCTGTAGGCGATGCCACACAGCACCCTGTAGGCGATGCCACACAGCCCCCTGTAGGCGATGCCACCCTGCCCCTGTAGGCGATGCCACCCTGCCCCCTGTAGGCGATGCCACCCTGCCCCCTGTCCCTGTAGGCGATGCCACCCACCAGCCCCCTGTAGGCGATGCCACCCACCAGCCCCCTGTAGGTGATGCCACCCACCAGCCCCCTGTAGGTGATGCCACCCACCAGCCCCCTGTAGGTGATGCCACCCACCAGCCCCCTGTAGGTGATGCCACCCACCAGCCCCCTGTAGGTGATGCCACCCACCAGCCCCCTGTAGGTGATGCCACCCACCCTGCCCCCTGTAGGTGATGCCACCCTGCCCCCAGTAGGTGATTCCACCCTGCCCCCTGTAGGTTTTTCCACCCTGCCCCCTGTAGGTGATGCCACCCAGCCCCCTATATGTGATGCCACCCAGCCCCCTGTAGGTGATGCCACCAAGTCTCCTGTAGGTGATCCCACACAGCCCCCTGTAGGTTGCACCCATCCCCCCCCCCTTCCAGGAGAAGTCACTGACTTCAATGTCCATATATGGACAGTGTAGTCACTGACTTTTCCTGAAGAGGAATTCCCTGCCACAGGTCGGGAATTCCGCTTCAGAAGTGAGTGACGTCACTGTGTCCATATATGGACAGTGTAGTCACTCACTTCTCCTGTAGCGGCATCCCCGGCCATAGAGTCGGGGATTCCGCTGCAGAAGTGTGTGACTTCGCTGTGTCCATATATGGACAGTGTAGTCATGCACTTCTCCTGTAGCGGCATCCCCGGCCATAGAGTTGGGGATTCCGCTGCAGAAGTGCGTGACTTCGCTGTGTCCATATATGGACAGTGTAGTCACGCACTTCTCCTGTAGCGGCATCCTCGGCCATAGACTCGGGGATTCCGCTGCAGAAGTGAGTGACTTCGCTGTGTCCATATCTGGACAGTGTAGTCACGCACTTCTCCTGTAGCGGAATCCCCAATCCCCGGCCGGGGATTGGGGATTCCGACTCCTACAGCGAGCAATAAAAGACCCTCCTCCTCCTCACATGCACTCTGCACTGTGAGGAGGAGGAGAGAGAGTGCGCGAGCGACGGTAGACCCGGCCATCACTCGGGACACATTCCGGTGATGGCCGGGTATTACCGGGAGGTGATGGTGGAGCGCTTGTTGTAGTGAGCCAGGCGGGAGGCTTCCCCTGCGATGCGCTCGAAGATGTCATTGACGAAGGAGTTCATGATGCCCATGGCCTTGGACGAGATGCCGGTGTCGGGGTGGACCTGCTTGAGCACCTTGTACACGTAAATGGCGTAACTCTCCTTCCTGCTCTTTCTCCGCTTCTTGCCGTCCTTCTTCTGTGTCTTGGTCACGGCTTTCTTGGAGCTGAGAGTTCTCAGCTTTAGCGATGTCTGGACGTGGCAAACAGGGAGGCAAAGTGCGGGCTAAAGCCAAGACCCGCTCATCCCGGGCAGGACTTCAGTTTCCTGTCGGTCGTGTGCACAGACTTCTCCGCAAGGGTAACTACGCCGAGAGGGTGGGCGCCGGCGCTCCGGTCTGCCTGGCCGCTGTGCTGGAATATCTGACCGCTGAGATCCTGGAACTGGCCGGAAATGCCGCCCGGGACAACAAGAAGACCCGAATCATCCCCCGTCACCTGCAGCTGGCCGTGCGCAATGACGAGGAGCTCAACAAGCTGCTGGGTGGTGTGACCATCGCTCAGGGAGGCGTCCTGCCCAACATCCAGGCCGTTCTGCTGCCCAAGAAGACCGAGAGCAGCAAAAGCGCCAAGAGCAAGTGAGCGCCGCTTATCCCACATGTAACCACAAAGGCTCTTTTAAGAGCCGCCCACAAGGTCCTTAGAACAGAGCTCACCGCTGATCTCCGATATGTAAACGTTCTGCGCCAGATAAGTGGCTCTGCTTGTACAGAGATCTACCCATATGAATTCATATACCGCGGGGTTTCACATTGAAGAGGAAGCCGTAGGGTGGGTGGGTGTAGAATTGCGTTACTCATTACCTATACATTCACTACTGCCTCGTGTAGATGGTGGCGCTGTCCTCATTGGTGCACTAACTATACTGTACAGGACACATTAACCCGTTAGTGACCGCCAATATGCCTTTTCACGGCTGCCACTAACGGGCTTTATTCTGATGCATAGGCCTTTTCACGGCACTGCATCTGAATAAAATTGTGGCGCCGTGAAAAGAGATAGCTCCCTGCTCTCAGCTACCGGAGGTAGCTGAGGGCTTGGAGCACAGTCTGGGGACCGTTGTTGCGGTCCCCAAACCGGCGATCGCCGGTATTCAATGAATACCGGCGACCGCCGTTACAATTAATGCAGCGGTTGAAAATTAACATTTTTATCTCCTCTCACCATGAATGTTTGGTGAGAGGAGATAAAAAACTACTTGTTAGGCCCCCGATCGTGCCCCCCCTCCCCCCAACCGCCGTAAAAAAAAAAAAAAATGGCGCACGCATGCGCTGTCAGTGAAAGGCAGCTATTCTGCCTGTAAATAGAAACTGATCAGGGACCGTTATAATTGGTCCCTGATCAGATGGTCACTGTGATATACCTATCACAGTGACCATAGTCCCATATTTTCAAAATACAGCACAAGATTTGTGCTCTTTCCCTCCCTCCTCTCACTGTAGTTGATCTATGAGAGGAGAGAGAGAGATACTATATATATATATATATATATATATATATCTTGTGCTGTATTATACTGTAAAATACACCACATACTTACTCGCCAGTGTTCCGATATTATCCGAATATTGTCCGTAATCACCCCAGATTACCCGTAATCACCCCAGATTACCCGTAATTACCCCAGATTACCCGTAATTACCCCAGATTACCCGTAATTACCCCAGATTACTCGTAATTAACCCAGATTACCTGTAATTACCCCAGATTACCCGTAATTACCCCAGATTACCCGTAATTAACCCAGATTACCCGTAATTACCTCAGATTACCCGTAATTACCCCAGATTACCCGTAATTACCCCAGATTACCCGTAATTACCCCAGATTACCTGTAATTACCCCAGATTACCAGTAATCACCCCAGATTACACGTAATCACCCCCGTTTTTTTGTTTGTCTTCTAAAAAAAAATAATTATTAGTGTGGTGAACATGGACCGCAGAAGCCGCAGAATGTTCTCTGCAGAGCAGGCATACGCCATGCTGTGCTCTAGCGGTTCTGGCAGTGATACGGACACTGCGTTAGAAGCAGAACTTGGCTCAGAAAGCGACACAAGTTCTGCTTCTGCCACTGGACCCCCCAGCCCTATGGTGGTGGACGCAGCAGTCAGCGGTGAAGCGTCGGGAGACGGGCCTAGTACTGCAGTCCCTTCCGCAATTTGGGATCCTGCAATTACTTTCTCCCCCCAAGTTTTGCCATTTACAGCGACTCCAGGCATCAACGCAGATGTCTCAAATTTTAGTCCCTATAATTTTTTTCATTTGTTTATAGGCGATCAGGTCCTGGAAATAATCGTCCAGCAGACGAATTTATACGCCAGGCAATTTGGCACCCAAAATCCCAGGTCTTGCTATGCCAGAGGATGGATCCCCACAACAGTTTCTGAAATAAACATTTTTTTGGGAATTACCCTAAACATGGGGCATAGTAAAAAAAACCTCTATCCGCTCCTATTGGGCTACCAGCGCTATCCATAGCACGCCGGTATTTGCAGCCGTTATGGCCCGAACGCGCTATGAGACTCTAATGCGTTTCATGCATTTTTCTGACAATACACAAATCCCCCCAAGAAGTGACCCAGCCTATGATCGCCTCAACAAACTGAGACCCCTCATCTCCCTCCTAAGTGACTCATTTTTCAATTTATACACCCCAGGCCAAAAAATAGCGGTAGACGAGTCCCTTATGTCCTTCAAGGGCCGTCTATTGTTTCGCCAATACATCCCCTCCAAAAGAGCCCGATACGGAGTGAAACTCTATAAGGTGTGCGAGAGCACAACGGGCTACACCTGTGGCTTTTTCATTTATGAGGCAGGGACCGCCACCTTAATCCCCCAGGATGCCCAGAGGATATTGGCATTAGTGGGAAAATTGTCTGGGAACTCATGGTGCCATTCCTACAAAAAGGGTACCATGTGTATACCGACAATAACTACACCAGTGTCCCCCTGTATAAGTCCCTCCATGCTGCGAATACAGGGGCCTGTGGGACGGTACGAGAAAATAGAGTCGGCTTCCCTCAACGACTGGTGTCCAGGCGACTAGTAAGGGATGCGTCACTCTCATTCACCAGTGACCAGTTGCTCGCTGTCAAATGGAGTGACAAAAAGGAGGTGTACATGCTCTCCACCGTGCACGAGGACACCACAGTGGCAGTGAGAGAGAGGGGCGCTACCTCTGATAAGAGGAAACCGGTCTGCGTTGTGGACTATAACAAGTTCATGGGGGGAGTCGATCTATCTGACCAGATCCTACAACCGTACCTGGTCAAGCGCAAAACTAGGGCCTGGTATAAAAAGGTAGCGATCTACCTCATCCAGATGGCCACTTACAACAGTTATGTGCTGTACAAGACCCAGGGAACGCTCAGTTTCCTCCAGTATCAGGAGAAAATTATAGAGCGCCTCCTGTTTGACTCCCCCGCACCTGGAGACTCCTTTGAGTCGGAGAATGTCAAAAGGCTCACTGAGCGCCACTTCCTTCACCCCGTCCCTGCCTCTGTGAACCAAAGATACCCCCAAAAGAGATGCCGGGTGTGCAGTAAGCACGGAAGGAGGAGCGATTCCCGGTTTTACTGCCCCATGTGCCCTTCAAATCCAGGCCTGTGCAACTACCCCTGTTTTGAGTCCTACCACACCGTATAATTTAGGGAACACCAAAAAAGGTGGGGGGGGATTCTTTTTAGGGAGTCAATTTCATTTATTCATATTTTATTTTTCGTTTCTGAGCTTTCCAAGGGAGGGAGGGATTCTCACGGGGAGGAAGTAAAGTATTTATTTCAGACTGTAAAACTAAATTTTCCCTTTATGATTTTTTTTTATACATTTCTTGGACAATTAAATCCAGGACTTGATCACTCACAAATGAATACTGTTTATTGTGCAGGAGCCACATCTGTCTATTCAGAACATGGACCCCACAAGTGTTCTTGAAATAAAAAATAAATGTGGGCATTGCATTTATTAGTAGATAAATCCCACCCCTGCGGCCCGTGCCGCCCCTGAATTAGTGGATAAATCCCACACCTGCGGCCCGTGCCGCCCCTGAATTAGTGGATAAATCCCACACCTGCGGCCCGTGCCGCCCCTGAATTAGTGGATAAATCCCACACCTGCGGCCCGTGCCGCCCCTGAATTAGTGGATAAATCCCACACCTGCGGCCCGTGCCGCCCCTGAATTAGTAGATAAATCCCACCCCTGCGGCCTGTGCCGCCCCTGAATTAGTGGATAAATCCCACACCTGCGGCCCGTGCCGCCCCTGAATTAGTAGATAAATCCCACCCCTGCGGCCCGTGCCGCCCCCGAATTAGTGGATAAATCCCACACCTGCGGCCCGTGCCGCCCCTGAATTAGTAGATAAATCCCACCCCTGCGGCCCGTGCCGCCCCTGAATTAGTGGAAGTCGTGCATTTTAGCAATGGTTACAAGAATAAATTGGGGATGTATTTCCTTTTTCTTATGACTGTGTCCTGCCACATGCGGCTGTTATATTCCTTATTCTGTACCGTGATACGGGCATGATATTTTTTTTTTGGAGGATCTCTAATAATCGAGCTGTTCCTTATCAATACACCATGGGCTTTTGTTACGGTTCTTCTGGAAATACTGACATCATTTTGGGGATTAGTGATCCTTTACTGTTCCTATAGATGGTTTTGGACACTGTCCCTTTATATATTCTGTAGGTGATTGGTTGTTTTGTGCACATAGCGGTTCCTACCTTGCCGGGCAGGGGTCTGTTATGGTGTACCGCGTCACTTGGCACGTTCGTCCCTCATAAGGATTGATGGAGCTAAAGAGACGTTGTACAACCAGTCACTGAAAAAAAAAATCCTTGTCATGGCCGCCCTGCAGGTGTTCTTCTATCTAGTGAACAGACTCGAGTTTGCCACATAGTTGGATACATTTTCCTCCATTTGTTTGAAGATATTGCCCGTCACTCCAGTACAGTTTATTTTTTCCTCTCTGACTGATTTTATATTAGGACAGAATTCTGTCCACAATGACATCATAATGGCACCAACTGCTTCTTCAGCAAGACATAGTCATAAGTACAGGCAAATACGTCTATAGCGACATGTATCCATTATGAATACACGGCTTCACTTCTCTTCTGTGCCGCACAAATTTATTAATGTGGCATATTTCTAACAAAATAACCTTCTACCACGTCTCCTCTATTTCATGTGGAAACGTAATAAGAGTTTGAAGAAAACATTATATACCCATAGTGTCTGAAATGATACCCATTATTTCCTCGTTTAATACATGTTTGGTCCGCATGCCCACTACACCACTAGATGAATACCTTTAGGGGTTTAGTTTTTAAAATGGGGTCATTTCTGCGTGTTTTTTTTTTTTGTTCAGGCAGCTCAATGCCTCTAAATGCATGATATGGGGCCGAGAATTTATTCAATTGTGCCCTGAAAGCCAAAGGGTGCTCCCTCTCTTTTTGGCCCAGCCACACGTCTAATAAGCAGATTGGGGCAACAATGAGAGTATTTTTGAAAACAGGAGAAACGGGGTGATAGATTTTGGGGTGTGTTTCTTCATTTTCATGGTCGCTTTACAAAGAAATCTGTCTTCAAAGTGATACTTTTATAAAAAAAGTGAAGTTTAATTTTTTTTCACCTGCTATGCATTAAATTTAGCAAAAAACTGTGGAGTCAAAATACTCACTACAGCCCTAGATAAATACCTTAAGGGGTCTAGTTTTCTAAATGGGGTCGTTTATGGGAAGTTTCTATCGTTCTGGTAGTTCAAAACCTCTCCAAATATACAGTGGGGCCTAAAACATTTTCAAGCAAAAGTCCTGAAAGCCTCCGGGTGCTCCCTTCCTTTCAGGCCCTGCCGTGTGTCCAGGCAATGCATTAGGGTCACAATGGGGGCATTTTTGAAAACAGGAGAAACAGGGTGATAGATTTTGGGGGGTGTATCTTCATTCTCATGGTCGCTTTACAAAGAAATCGGTCTTCAAAGTGATAATTTTATGAAAAAAGTGAGATTATATTTTTTTACGCCTGCTTTGCATGAATTCTTACAAAACAACTGTGGGGTCAAAATACTTACAACACCCCTTAATAAATACATTAAGGGGTGTAGTTTGCAAAATGGGGTCACTTGTGGGGGTTTCCACCATTCTGACACCTATGAGCCTCTGAAAACCTGGCTTGGTGCAGGAAAACCAAATGTACTTCAAAATGTATAAAATTATTACTAAAATTGTAAGTCTTCTAAATTGCTCAAAAAATTTTTTTTTTTTCAAAAGTGCTGCCAAAATAGAGTAAAGCGATGGAAATATATATTTCATAAAAAAAATTGTACAGTATGTGTGTACATATGTGACATATTGCCGTTAAAAATAGGGAAAAATGATAATTTTTACAAAATTTTACCACTAAAATAAAGTACAACATGTGACGAAAAAACAATGTCAGAATTACTTGGATATTCAAAACTTTCGCAGAGTTATTCTCTGATGAAGTCACACATACCAGATTTAACAAATCTGGCTTGGTCATTAAGGCCCAAACAGGCCCCGTCATTAAGGGGTTAATACAGGTGGAACAAACTCTGGTGTCTGTGCCTGGTTATTGGAGCAGTCTCTGGTTTCTTCTACACGCTGTAATAGAACAGGGACATAATGTCGGTAATATGAGGGAGCAGGGACATAATGCCGGTTAATGCCTCAGAACCATGAGTCCTGCAGCCCATCCTCCAATGCCTCTGAACCATGAGTCCTGCAGCCCATCCTCCAATGCCTCTGAACCATGAGTCCTGCAGCCCATCCTCCAATGCCTCAGAACCATGAGTCCTGCAGCCCATCCCCCAATGCCTCTGAACCATGAGTCCTGCAGCCCATCCCCCAATGCCTCTGAACCATGAGTCCTGCAGCCGATCCTCCAATGCCTCTGAACCATGAGTCCTGCAGCCCATCCTCCAATGCCTCTGAACCATGAGTCCTGCAGCCCATCCTCCAATGCCTCAGAACCATGAGTCCTGCAGCCCATCCTCCAATGCCTCTGAACCATGAGTCCTGCAGCCCATCCTCCAATGCCTCTGAACCATGAGTCCTGCAGCCCATCCTCCAATGCCTCTGAACCATGAGTCCTGCAGCCCATCCTCCAATGCCTCTGAACCATGAGTCCTGCAGCCCATCCTCCAATGCCTCTGAACCATGAGTCCTGCAGCCCATCCTCCAATGCCTCAGAACCATGAGTCCTGCAGCCCATCCTCCAATGCCTCAGAACCATGAGTCCTGCAGCCCATCCTCCAATGCCTCTGAACCATGAGTCCTGCAGCCCATCCCCCAATGCCTCTGAACCATGAGTCCTGCAGCCCATCCCCCAATGCCTCTGAACCATGAGTCCTGCAGCCCATCCTCCAATGCCTCTGAACCATGAGTCCTGCAGCCCATCCTCCAATGCCTCTGAACCATGAGTCCTGCAGCCCATCCTCCAATGCCTCTGAACCATGAGTCCTGCAGCCCATCCTCCAATGCCTCTGAACCATGAGTCCTGCAGCCCATCCTCCAATGCCTCTGAACCATGAGTCCTGCAGCCGATCCTCCAATGCCTCTGAACCATGAGTCCTGCAGCCCATCCTCCAATGCCTCAGAACCATGAGGCCGGGTTCAGCCATGACAACCAGTCTGGCCAATTTAGGTTCCAATCTTCTTCAGAATTGGCTTTCCTAAATTCCTCCTTTAATTGCTGTGCTTGTTCAATATCATGTTTAATCTGTACTGTCCCTTGGGGATCTATATAATGACAGCATGCAGGACCCACTATCTGGCACATACCCCCTTGACTTGCAGTTAAGTAATCTAGTACAAGTGTATGTTGGTTAGTAACAGTAATAAGCTGTCGGGTAAGTACTGAAGAAACATTTAAAGCATCAAATATTAATTCGGTCATATTGTCAAACAACTCTGCTAGTTTTTCTATGTTATATGCGTTTCTAATTGGTCCTCCAAAGATAGAGCATATCCTAACTTGGTGTACCAAGGTAAGTGTACCAATGGGTGGGCTTTTTGCTTTCCCTCCCTTTTGTACAGCATATGTTTTGGTACTTTATCATAAGGAAGTGCATCCTTGTCCCTTGTCCAGGTAGCAGACTGTAACCTAGCTAGGGTACAGGTACCTGTGGTAGTCTGCGGGATCCATTTATATGCATTATGTCCGCACACTATATATATATCATGGGGAAGGTCAAACCATTGCATACTTCCTAGGGTTAACATATGAGCAAAATGAACTAAGGGAAAAGACTGCTGTAATACACACCAAGGACAATTTGTTCCCAAAGAGCCATGGTATACTCCTGTGCATCCACAATACATAGTTTCATTCCCTTGTAAGTCTGTTTCTTCCATATACCCTGGATAACGTTTACAATCAGTCTTACTTCCTGAAGGGAAGAAATGGCCGTATTCCCAACTACCATTATGTATGTACCGTTCTACCAGACTTGGTCTAAATACATCTGAGGTCTGTTGGGTTTTATTGCAGCTTATCTTTATGCCTTTTATGGGGATCTCACCTAGTGTCAGTGTTTTAGTGACATTTTTAGGGACCCATTTTCCATTTTCCTTCTGTGTGAGAATCAGTGCCTTACCAGGTATCAGGGTTAGATTTACCTGCCACCAGGGATCCTCCATCCATCCTGCTATGGGTAAGGGCACACTGGTATTAGACCATGTATACCTTTTTGTGTTATCCTTTACCTTTGAGGGATCCCAACATGTAGTGTTAAGAAGTTCTTTCTCACTAAGGGGCACAGCCATGTATGGCATGGATTTTGAACTTATAGGACTGTGTGTACATATCCAACAATTAGATAAGTTTGTTAATGCTGTTATAATTTGATGATGTTTTATGAATTTATTGTCCACTTCCTCCTTGAGAACTTGAGTCATCGTCCCCACGAGGGGCAACATCAACATCAACCCTGCCAAGGGCAACATCATCGATCGAGGCGACGTCATCTGGGCTGATAACCTTTTTACAATGGCTTGCATGTATCCAATTGGCTCGTCCTTGGAGCTTCACTGATGTGGCGGTGACCAGCTGTACTTCTACTGGTTGGCTGTACCTTGGAGCTTCACTGATGTGGCGGTGACCAGCTGTACTTCTACTGGTTGGCTGTACCTTGGAGCTTCACTGAAGTGGCGGTGACCAGCTGTACTTCTACTGGTTGGCTGTACCTTGGAGCTTCACTGATGTGGCGGTGACCAGCTGTACTTCTACTGGTTGGCTGTACCTTGGAGCTTCACTGATGTGGCGGTGACCAGCTGTACTTCTACTGGTTGGCTGTACCTTGGAGCTTCACTGATGTGGCGGTGACCAGCTGTACTTCTACTGGTTGGCTGTACCTTGGAGCTTCACTGATGTGGCGGTGACCGGCTGTACTTCTACTGGTTGGCTGTACCTTGGAGCTTCACTGATGTGGCGGTGACCAGCTGTACTTCTACTGGTTGGCTGTACCTTGGAGCTTCACTGATGTGGCGGTGACCAGCTGTACTTCTACTGGTTGGCTGTACCTTGGAGCTTCACTGATGTGGCGGTGACCAGCTGTACTTCTACTGGTTGGCTGTACCTTGGAGCTTCACTGATGTGGCGGTGACCGGCTGTACTTCTACTGGTTGGCTGTACCTTGGCTCCAGACTGCTCCTGTTGTGTATCTTTGTTACCACCCAGTCTCCAGGTTGTAGTGAGTGGGTACCTGAAAGAAAGTTTGGATCTTACCACTGCTTTGTGGGTGATCGGGAGTATGAAATGCTTGTTCTATCCCAAGGCTTTTTAATATGTTCCTCAATAGTTCTTGGGTAAAATGAGTACCTCTGTCACTTTCAATTGTCTCTGGTACTCCATAGCGGCACACTACCTCAGCTATCAGTTTCTTTGCTGTGGTATCTGCATTTGCTTTTGCCACTGGAAAAGCTTCTGGCCATCCATTGTGGACCACAGCATACCCGGTGAGGAAATGTCCTTTGTCTTCGCTCCAATATCGAGATCCATCTTGGGAAATACAGAGACCAAGGAAAACCACTGTTTTGGCACATAATTGCAGCTTGTGCTCGCACGTTTTACAGCCACTTCTTCTAGGAACATTAATAGTGATTTAGAATCTGTTTCACTCTTCTCCAGACTCTGACTACAAAGTAACAAATCATCTACATATTGTAGTAGAACTGAGGACTGATTGGGGGGCTGCCAGGTGTCCAGAATATCTTTCATGGTACGTGAGAAGATATCAGGGGAATTTGCGGCACCCTGTGGCAGCACTACCCAAGCATACTGTCTTCCCCTATGTGTAAATGCAAAATACTGCTGGCACTCTTTATCCAGCAGGATGGAGAAGAATGCATTGGCTAAGTCTATAACTGTGAAATAGACTGCAGTGCCGGGGACCTGGTTGAGCAGGGGATGTGGGTTATACCTGTGACATAGACTGCAGTGCCGGGGACCTGGTTGAGCAGGGTATGTGGGTTATACCTGTGACATAGACTGCAGTGCCGGGGACCTGGTTGAGCAGGGTATGTGGGTTATACCTGTGACATAGACTGCAGTGCCGGGGACCTGGTTGAGCAGGGTATGTGGGTTATACCTGTGACATAGACTGCAGTGCCGGGGACCTGGTTGAGCAGGGTATGTGGGTTATACCTGTGACATAGACTGCAGTGCCGGGGACCTGGTTGAGCAGGGTATGTGGGTTATACCTGTGACATAGACTGCAATGCCGGGGACCTGGTTGAGCAGGGTATGTGGGTTATACCTGTGACATAGACTGCAGTGCCGGGGACCTGGTTGAGCAGGGTATGTGGGTTATACCTGTGACATAGACTGCAGTGCCGGGGACCTGGTTGAGCAGGGTATGTGGGTTATACCTGTGACATAGACTGCAGTGCCGGGGACCTGGTTGAGCAGGGGATGTGGGTTATACCTGTGACATAGACTGCAGTGCCGGGGACCTGGTTGAGCAGGGTATGTGGGTTATACCTGTGACATAGACTGCAGTGCCGGGGACCTGGTTGAGCAGGGGATGTGGGTTATACCTGTGACATAGACTGCAGTGCCGGGGACCTGGTTGAGCAGGGGATGTGGGTTATACCTGTGACATAGACTGCAGTGCCGGGGACCTGGTTGAGCAGGGTATGTGGGTTATACCTGTGACATAGACTGCAGTGCCGGGGACCTGGTTGAGCAGGGTATGTGGGTTAGGCACTTGTGGTGTATTAATTATTGTCACAGCATTCACAGCCCGTAGGTCATGTACCATCCGGTACTGTACAGGTTGACCGGGCAGTGTCTTTTTCTTTACTGGGTAGAGAGGAGTGTTGAAAGGCGAGATTATGGGCACTATGAGATTGTTTTCCAGTAAGGAGTTAATATCCTTTTCTATAGCAGCGTCTTGCTGTGGACTCAGAGGATATTGCTTTATACATACAGGACGGTTCTGCATGTCTGATTTTACATTTACTTGTACAGGCGGCACATTTAAAACTCCTACATCCATCTTATCTTGTGCCCATAGTTTTTTCTGGGATGTCTGCCAACCAAAGGGGAGGGGTACTTGGGGCTTTTTCAGCGTCTGGCATACTTGCCATACTAAGGAGTTTGCATAGCAGAGACACTGGAATGGCAGAGGTTAATATAGGCGTGCCAGAAGAAAAGTCCAATGCTGCTCCCAGGGCACTGAGTACATCTGTCCCCAATAAATTGTAGGGAGTGTGTGGTGACACTAACACACGGGAGACAATTGATTGTGTGTCATGTATATTCAGTCGCATTGGTTTTGTTAACTGTAACTGAAATGATGTTCCCTCCACCCCTTCACAATCTATATAGTCTGGTGATAGCAACTCTGCCAGTACATATTTGGTTTGTAACAGGGGCGTAGCTAAAGGCTCATGGGCCCGGGTGCAAGAATTCACTGCACTAATGAGCGGCGGTTCAGGCATTGAGGACAGAACATGGGGGTGTTTTGCAGTGCGCCCACCATGTTCTGTCTTCAGTGCCGACGCTCATTAGTGCAGCGCCGGCCGCATAACATCATCCTGACGGCGCGCACATGTTAGGACTCAGGAGCGGGGCAGTGACTGTATTACACAGCCGCAACCCCGCTCTCATACACTCATGTGTACTATACTGTATTGTGCAGTTTGTGGTGGAGGAGGGGGGGGGGCTGTGATTTAACGCTCCCCCCCTCTCCACCGCATACAACACAATACATTACAAGGCATCACATACATTACATTACAATACATAACGTTACAACACAATACATTACATTACACTGCAGCTTACCTGGAGTCCTCCGCACCGACTCTTCTGCTCTGTCTGGAAGCCGTGTCACTTGACAACACGGTCACATGGTACACTAAGTGTACCATGTGACCGTAACCCGGAAGTGCCGGCTTCACGGCACAGAAGATTTAGTTAGAAAAAATGCTGTATGGCAACGGGGGCCCGTGGGCCCCCCAGGCCTAGGGGCCCGGTCGCAACTGCGACCGCTGCGACCCCTATAGCTACGCCACTGGTTTGTAATACAGTTCTGGCTGCCCCTGTGTCTACTAGAAAATAGGTATTTTCCCCTGTGGGTAAAGTAACAGGCACCATCAATGATGGACCTGTCGGGGGGAGCACTGGGCAGAGGGAGACATCAGGGTTGCTAGTTTCCTATGCAGCAATCAAAGAATTGGGAGGCTCAACTGGACGGGAGGGACATCGGGCTGAATAATGACCCTTCTTATCACAATTCCAGCATGTAATCTGGCTAAGATCCCTTCTCCGGGTTCTCAAAGTGTCTTTTTGTTCCCTGCCTCTTCCTCTATAGCCCCCCATGATGAATTTTGAATGTGCCTCACATTAATAGTAATTAACCTCATCATGTTTCTCAGTCATAATGGGTTAATGTGTAAGGTACATGATGGGGTTAATTACTATTAATGTGAGGCACATGGAGGTTAAATTCATCATCGCACCTTGTGCCTCACAATTAGGCCCCATGCACACGACCGTAAATAACCTCCATTCACTTTCATTGAGCGCGGACACATTTCCGTAGCACTAAAATTATGGAACATGTCCGTCATTTTGCGGGCCGTTCTCCCATACTTTGTATGGGAGCACGGCCCGAAAATGCGGGTGGCAGTCGGCGGCCGGCCGTGCCCGCAATCGCGGGCCCTGATTGCGGGCACGGTCGTGTGAATGGGGCCTAAGTGATAGAAAGCAATTTTTATTTTATTTTTTTACAGAGTACACATCATAAATGATGCAAAAAAATTGTTGTGCAGGTTATTACGGGTGCGCCAATACCGATTATGTGTATGTTTTATGTATTGAGACTTATTTTAATGTTTATTATAAAAAAAGTGTATGTGTATTTTTTTTATTTAACATTACTTTGTTTTTACTTTATTTTTAAACTTCAATGTACTGGCCTATAGCTATATGCCAGTACATTAGCCTGTGTACGGATAGTACACAGGCAGTTGTTAGGACATACCTCAGTATGCCCTAACAACAGGAAATATGGTAGGACTGCCCTGGGGTCCTTCAACAGACCCTGGGCTGTCTGCCCATATATGGTATGTCCCTTAATCGCATCACAGAAATTCCCTGTGACGCGATCCAGGGGCATCCCCCCTTCTCATTTTCCCCTGAATGCTGCAGTCAGCTTTGATCGCAGCATTCAGGAGATGAGCGGCGGAGATGAGCGGTTTCTCTGATCTCCGCCGTTATAGAGCGGGGCTGCAGCTGTGTAATACAGCCATTGCCCCGCTCCTGATATAAGTGCGCGCGCGGTCAGCATGTGGAGATGCGGCCGGCGCTGCACTAATGAGCGGCGGTTCAGGCATTGAGGACAGAACATGGGGGTGTTTTGCAGTGCGCCCACCATGTTCTGTCTTCAGTGCCGACGCTCATTAGTGCAGCGCCGGCCGCATAACATCATCCTGACGGCGCGCACATGTTAGGACTCAGGAGCGGGGCAGTGACTGTATTACACAGCCGCAGCCCCGCTCTCATACACTCATGTGTACTATACTGTATTGTGCAGTTTGTGGTGGAGGAGGGGGGGGGCTGTGATTTAACGCTCCCCCCCTCTCCACCGCATACAACACAATACATTACAAGGCATCACATACATTACATTACAATACATAACGTTACAACACAATACATTACATGACATTACACTGCAGCTTACCTGGAGTCCTCCGCACCGACTCTTCTGCTCTGTCTGGAAGCCGTGTCACGTGACAACACGGTCACATGGTACACTAAGTGTACCATGTGACCGTAACCTGGAAGTGCCGGCTTCACGGCACAGAAGATTTAGTTAGAAAAAATGCTGTATGGCAACGGGGGCCCGTGGGCCCCCCAGGCTTAGGGGCCCGGTCGCAACTGCGACCGCTGCGACCCCTATAGCTACGCCACTGGTTTGTAATACAGTTCTGGCTGCCCCTGTGTCTACTAGAAAAGAGGTATTTTCCCCTGTGGGTAAAGTAACAGGCACCATCAATGATGGACCTGTCGGGGGGAGCACTGGGCAGAGGGAGACATCAGGGTTGCCAGTTTCCTATGCAGCAATGAAAGATTTGGGAGGCTCAACTGGACGGGAGGGACATCGGGCTGAATAATGACCCTTCTTATCACAATTCCAGCATGTAATCCGGCTAAGATCCCTTCTCCGGGTTCTCAAAGCGTCTTTTTGTTCCCTGCCTCTTCCTCTATAGCCCCCCTTTTGTTGCATCGGGGCGAGACGGGTTCTTTTAGGAGCTAAATCTAACTGCACCTTTTGCAATGCTTACTAAATCATTAAACTGGCATGTACGCCAGTCGGGGCGGGATCTTTTAACAGCTTCTTGTACTGCCGGCTTAAGACCGGACATAAAAGTTATTTTTAGTAGGCGCAAGTCTTTTGCATCCCCTTCTTCATACCCGTGATCTAACCACTGCTGCTGTAAAGTTGTGGCATAATCAGGGACTGACTGTTTAACATCTTGGGAAAATGACATAAAACTATCAGTTGGATCCTGTTGAGTAGCATCTACCCAGGGCTGCATAGCGTTCAGGTATTCTAGTCCTGATTGCTCATTGGTTTTATTTGCTGGTACAGGATTTGTAATAGCAGCTTGTATTTGATTTTTGAGCACTTCCCCTCCCTTTGTTTCTACCAGGCTCTCCATACCTGACCATGTAGCACGGTAAGCTAGATGGCTCGCAGCTTTCTATGGAAAGCGCTGGGTGTTTTCCGTGGGTCTGGGAGTGTGCCACATACAGCTAGTAAATCAGCCGGGCTCCAGGGGCGATACACAGTGGCTTCATGTGACTGGATTTCCCCTACTGCCCCTTGTACTGGTTGCCCGTCTACATCTACTGGTTTTGGTCCCCTGTGTGTATGGATACTTGATACTAACGGAAACAATCTAGTGGGGCGCTGCGTACCACAACTGACACAATATCCTGCAGTGAGGGGGTTCTGCTGCCCACAGTGTGGACATGTCCAGCAGCTGCCTTTCTTGCTATTTTCAGGATAAGGAGGTGGCGCAGTTGCTGCTGTCGGGCTGTTTGGCAGTTGTAAAGGGGTTAACACATTAGTGAGGAGCTTTTCACTTAAAGGGTCATATAAATCATACATTATTCCATGATTTGCTTCCATACTCTTATGTTCTGTGTTACTCACTCTCTGTGCTACCTCATACCACATTTGGGCTTTTTCCACCATGTTATTGTCTTTCAACCATCCAACACAATTTGTCATAAATCTTTTCCAATCACATTCTGCTAATGTTCCATAGGACCCAACTCCCATCATTTTAAACATTCTTTTACAATCCTTCACAGCCTCAGATCCTTTTGCTCTTTCTACTATTTTGATGGCAGAGACCCACGTCTCAGGGCTGTCCCGCATTTTTGTCTTACTATTTTCTGACCCCATGGTCAGAGGGCGTAGGGTAGTCTCCGGAAAACTCCCCAGCTCCAAACAGACAGGCCTTAGTCTGTTGACAGATATCTCAGACAATCTATCTTACAGTTTCAGAAAGACTATCAATATCAAAAGTCGTCCCTCCAGACATTCTAGCAGTGGGATATCCTTTTCTCTGATCCCTCACTGTTTTGAACATCAAGAACAGACAAAATGCTGCCAATCCACAAATTACAAGAGCAAATCCTTCAACACAATCTACATTCATGAACTTCCATTGATTCAAGCAGGAGTTGGTCACATTCATTTCAAACTTCTACAAACCCTTCGTCTCTTTCACCTATGCAGAACACTTGCTGCCGGGGGGTGTCTTTCAGTTCATACAGCCTGTGATGTAGCATATATATCCCAAACTCTTTCCTCTAGCACTTTGCAATGGTTTCACATGCAAATTATATTTGGTAACATATATGTTATCCTCCCCGCTCAGCCGTTCACTCTGTGGGTTGTAGTTTAGGGGCCTGTTATGTATGTTGGTGATGATTTCTTTAGGGGCTCTGGGTCTGAGCCAATACCAATGTCCTTCACTGTAATTAGTCTGGGTAGTTATACTACTCCGACACAGGTGGCACCTGGGATAAGTGTCAGGGTCATTCGTTGAATACAGGATGTTATATTACAACGGTATTCAATCCAGCGGTCTGATGTTATACTACTACAGACTTCATTACTTGGATGTTATTTTACATCAAAGTGTATATGCCGGATTATCATGTGCTAGAAATCAGTCTGTACTGATTCCCACCTTATGCCAGTCTGGCAATGCATACAACTGGTTTATGGACCCTTACACACAATATCACTGTTTGGCAGTGAATTAGGAAAATATAAATGATTTTCTAATACAGTATTCAAAGTTTTCCCTATTGCACTGGGTAATGGTATTGAGTGCAAATTCAATATAGACACAATTGCTCCTCCTTGCACTGAGTGGATATCGTCTTCTATGAAGTGGATATTACTTCTGGGCTGGGAGCCATACAGTTTCAACCATTTGATATGTACGTCTTCTCACAGATGTATTCAACATCACACTACACACACATTCATCACACTTGTCACATACACCCCCATGTAAATCCATCTAACCACACTACCATCCTGACAAAGGACCTGATTATTACGGGACCCCTTTGTAGAGACTTACATATACAAAGTACGTTTCCAGGGACTTAACAGAGTGGCTGAAACAAATGGTGTAACATAAAGTCTGTTACTTACCGATCGGTTTTGGTTTCAGTGACTCCCCAGGTCCTTCCAGATTAGTGGACTTTGCACAAAATTCTCATTAGGAGGTCCCGGGCTGTTTGGCACCATAACTGTCGAAGAAACCCCTACCAGGTAGCACCTTTTGGGATGGGTGCTCTAATGGGCTCCCTCTGCTTTGTCAGGTGGTATTCAAATATGGTAATTGAAGTATCAGCAGTGCACCGGGAGATCAATAAAGACAATAGCAATCTGTTGTCTCAATCAATATTCTCATTTATTATCAAGATACATAGGTTAATATACCCTCAGGGCGTACCCTCTAACCAGGGTGTTACCTCTCATGGAACAACCAATCATAACATTTTACACGTAGACTGAAAATACGTCACAGGGACCTTCCCACTGAGGTCACGTGATCTTTCTAACACCTGCAAATCCTGGCCTACAAACAATAGAAATGTAGGAGGTTTTCATAAGTGTATGTGGTGATTTCATATATGTGTGTGAAATACTGAGATGAAGAATTAATTGGAAATATAATAATTATTTCAGGTCTTGGCGTTCTGCCAGACTCCTATCTACCAGTATTGAAGGCCACGAAGAAGAACACAAAGTAATAACTTATTCCCTTGTGATTTAAACAGAACCAGAAAGAGATCATTACAAAATGGAGAATCCATATCTTCATAATCCGGCATCCTGCTGGATAATTCATAGTGTCGTTTAATACAGAGAACATAAGCAATTTGACCATCCATCACACTGGTAATATGAAGAAACAGGGACGTAATGCTGATAATATGAGGGGACAGGGACATTATGCTGGTAATATGAAGGAACAGGGACATAATGCCCGTAATATGAAGAAACAGGGACATAATGCCGATAATATGAGGGGACAGGGACATAATGCCTGTAATATGAAGGAACAGGGACATAATGCCTGTAATATGAAGAAACAGGGACATCATGCCTGTAATATGTTACCACCGCATGTGTATAAAAATGACCATTGTACAGAACAAACACTATTACACTTTGTGTCTCCCTTATTTCCTCATAGATTGTAAGCTCTTGCGAGCAGGGTCCTCACTCCCCAGGTTTGAATTGTAAATGGACTTTGTCACTATGTAATGTCTGATATTGTTTGTTTCATGTCCCCTCTAAATTGTAAAGTGCTGCGTAATATGTTGGCGCTATATAAATAAAGATTATTATTATTATAATATGAAGAAACAGGGACGTAATGCCGATAAAATGAAGGAACATGCACATAATGCCGGTTCAGATGAAGAAACAGGGACGTAATGCCTGTCATCTGAAGGAACAGGGACATAATGCCGGTAAGATGAAGGAACATGCACATAATGCCGATTCAGATGAAGGAACAGGGACATAATGCCGGTAAGATGAAGGAACAGGGACATAATGCCGGTAAGATGAGGGAACAGGGACAAAATGCCGGTAAGATGAGGGAACAGGGACATAATGCCAAAAATATGAAGGAACAGGGACGTAATGCCGGTAATATGAAGGAACAGGGATGTAATGCCGGTAAGATGAAGGAACAGGGACATAATGCCGGTAAGATGAGGGAACAGGGACATAATGCCGATAAGATGAGGGAACAAGGACTTAATGCCGGTAATATGAAGGAGCAGGGACGTAATGCCTGTAATATGAAGGAACAGGGACAAAATGCCTGTAATATGAAGGAACAGGGACATAATGCTGGTAATATGAAGGAACAGGGACATAATGCCGGTAATATGAAGGAATAGGGACGCAATTTCGGTAATATGAAGGAACAGGGACGTAATGCTGGTAATTTGAAGAAACAGGGACGTAATGCCGATAATATGAAGGAGCAGGGACGTAATGCCGGTAATATGAGGGAACAGGGACATAATGCCGGTTCAAATGAGGGAACAGGGACATAATGCCGGTAAGGTGAGGGAACAGGGACATAATGCCAGTAAGATGAGGGAACAGGGACTTAATGCCGGTTATATGAAGGAGCAGGGACATAATGCCTGTAATATGAAGAAACAAGGACATAATGAGGGTAATATGAAGGAACAGGGACAAAATGCCTGTAATATGAAGGAACAGGGACATAATGTGGGTAATATGAAGGAACAGGGACATAATGCCGGTAATATGAAGGAATAGGGACGCAATTCTGGTAATATGAAGGAACTGGGACGTAATGCTGGTAATATGAAGAAACAGGGACGTAATGCCGATAATATGAAGAAACAGGGACGTAATGCCGGTAATATGAGGGAACAGGGACATAATGTCTGTAATATGAGGGAACAGGGACATAAAGCCGGTAAGATGAGGGAATAGGGACATATTACCGGCATTATGTCCCTGTACCCTCCTACAGTGGACATAATGGCAATAATATGAAGGAACAGGGAAATAATGCCGGTAAGATGAGGGGACAGGGACATAATGCCTGTAATATGAAGAAACAGGGACATAATGCCGGTAATATGAAGAAACAGGGACGTAATGCCGATAATATTAAGAAACAGGGACCTTATGCCGGTAATATGAAGGAACAGGGACGTAATGCCGTTAATATGAAGGAACAGGGACGTAATGCCGGTAATATGGACGTAATGCCGGTAATATGAAGGAATAGGGACGTAATTCCGGTAATATGGAGGAACAGGGACGTAATGCCGGTAAGATGAAGGAACAGGGACATAATGCCGGTAAGATGAGGGAACAGGGACAAAATGCCGGTAAGATGAGGGAACAGGGACATAATTCCGTTAATATGAAGGAACAGGGACGTAATGCCGGTAATATGAAGGAACAGTGACGTAATGCCGGTAAGATTACAGATCAGGCACATAATGCCGGTTCAGATGAGGGAACAGGGGCATAATGCCGGTTATATGAAGGATTAGGGACGTAATTTCGGTAATTTGAAGAAACAGGGACGTAATACAGGTAATATGAAGAAACAGGGACGTAATGCCGATAATATGAAGGAGCAGGGACGTAATGCCGATAATATGAAGGAGCAGGGACGTAATGCCGATAATATGAAGGAGCAGGGACGTAATGCCGGTAATATGAAGGAACAGGGACATAATGCCGGTAATATGAAAGTACAAGTAGAAGCGGGAAAAGTGCGGCCGGTATTGTAAAATGAGCTTGCAATTCAAAATCTGAGTTAAGCCAATCAACGGGAGGGGGAGGGATTTGTAATGTAAATTAGCTGAGAGGAACGCCCCGGAAGTGACATGAATAACAGTTCTCTCTCTGGTCCACCCAAGGTCTATATAAAGACGCGCCCCGCGGTTCTCGGTACAGTATTTCTCTTTAGCTCCAGCTTACAGGATGTCTGGTCGTGGTAAAGGAGGAAAAGGACTCGGAAAGGGCGGTGCCAAGCGGCATAGGAAGGTGCTCCGTGATAACATCCAGGGCATCACCAAGCCTGCCATCCGCCGTCTAGCTCGCAGGGGAGGCGTCAAACGCATCTCCGGTCTCATCTATGAAGAGACTCGCGGCGTCCTGAAGGTTTTCCTGGAGAACGTCATCCGTGACGCCGTCACCTACACCGAGCACGCTAAGAGGAAGACCGTCACCGCTATGGACGTGGTGTACGCGCTCAAACGCCAGGGCCGCACTCTCTATGGCTTCGGAGGTTAAATCCGCTCCTGCTCAGCTCCATTTTACACAACACAAAGGCTCTTCTCAGAGCCGCCACATCCTCTATAGATCAGCTATGATGTCTGCTGGTGACCGCTCGTGTATCTGAGCAGTGACCTTCTACTTCTATATACACGGGGGTAGGGGCTTCAGTATCACGTCCGTCTTCCAGTGAGGAGCCGGATATGTGGACCGCAGTGTGTCCCCTAATAGCGTCCTAGAAGCAGCTGACTGAAACCGGTCTTGGACCAGGGAATGTTAATGTGAAGGGAAAGAGTGCCTTAGTGCTATACTTGCTGCCGAGTGATCCTCCGGCAGGAAAACACATTCTCGTAGCGGCGCTGCCGGGCGCAGTTTGTTCCGATGCCTGCATGTACACGAGTGGCATACACTCGCCGCTGAATATCCGCACGAGCAGTGGATCAAACAGCTGACTTGCTGTGTTGCTGCTTCGGCGTCCAGCTTGCTGCTGGGCAACGTGCTTTCCGCAATCCTTGGAGAGAGGGCCAGTGTTTTCTTAGCTGCTGTCACTGCTACTAATGTTACCAGATTCTTACAACAAACAATAAATCTGTTACTAGGACCAACTTTGACACAAGTATCGGCTCGGCCCGTATCTCATTCTGCCGGACGGCTGGGATTAATAAGGCTGCTGGCAATAAATCTGTTAACCTCTAGTACGAATAATGAATCTGTCTGCTGTCCCTATATAGGACTCACTTTATTACAGTAACGCGTGCAGTTTCTTGCAGAGCAACATTTAGTGAGACGCATTCAATGAATGAAAAAGTACAAAACTGATGCAGCTGATACGGCATTTTTCAAGAGCAAAACCCAATGTTGGAGGGGCCGTGTTTTCCAAGCTGCTCTCATTGCTACAAATGTTACGAGATTTTCAAAACAAACTAGCAATTTGTAGCACCAAGTTCCACATAAGTATGGACTTGCATTGTCTTGTATGTCACTTTGCCAGGCTGCTGGTATAATCGAGCTGCTGGCAATACAATGACAGGAAACAGAATGCACCTATTTCTACTTCGTACTAACACTGTGCGTTGTCTATACTTAGGACTCACCTCATCCCACTAACGCATGAAGTTGCTGCAGAGTAACATATACTGAGACGCATTCGAAGAATCCAGTGAGACTGGAAGATATAATTTAAGATACTATGTAGTCGGGGGCGGGTTGTAGATCGTGAACATGAATCACTGGAGTAGTTGTACTATTAATGTGTCCTGTACAGTATAGTTAGTGCACCAATGAGGACAGCGCCATCATCTGCACGAGGCAGTAGTGAATGTATAGGTCATGAGTAACGCAGTTCTACTCCCACCCACCCTACGGCTTTCTCTTCAAAGTGAAACCCCGCGGTATATGAATTCATATGGGTAGATTTCTGTACAAGCAGAGCCACTTATCTGGCGCAGAACGTTTACATATCGGAGATCAGCGGTGAGCTCTGTTCTGAGGACCATGTGGGCGGCTCTTAAAAGGGTAGTAGTCAGATTTATAACATAGATGCCCGGGAAACTGCTTGCTTGTTCTCTATCGTCGTCAATCACACTGGCGAGGACTGGATAAAGGTTGGTTATTGTAATACAAGTGGAGCAGACTCTGGTGTCTCCTCTGTGCCGGGTATTGTAATACAAGTGGAGCAGACTCTGGTGTCTCCTCTGTGCCGGGTAATGTAATACAAGTGGAGCAGACTCTGGTGTCTCCTCTGTGCCAGGTATTGCAATACAGACTTTGCTGTTACAATAATCTTGCACACAACAACAAAGTTTGCTCCACCCGTATTACAATACCCGATTTTTTTTGGTGCAAGGTTATTGTAGCCGCAAACTCTAGTGTGTTGAGTCGTTATTGTAATACAGGTGGAACAGCCTTTATTTCTTGTCTGTGAGGGCTTATTTTAATACAGGTGGAGCAGACTCTGGTGTTTGTGCCTGGTTATTGGAGGAGCAGTCTCTGGTGACTTCTACACGCTGTAATAGAATAGGGACATAATGCCGGTAATATGAGGGAACAG
Source organism: Rhinoderma darwinii (assembly GCF_050947455.1). Classification (NCBI taxonomy): domain Eukaryota; kingdom Metazoa; phylum Chordata; class Amphibia; order Anura; family Rhinodermatidae; genus Rhinoderma; species Rhinoderma darwinii. Next base: position 93,734,136 of record NC_134697.1, on the reverse strand, counting down.
GGGCATAATGCCGGTAATTTGAGGGAACAGGGACATGATGCCGGTAATATGAGGGATCAGGGACATAATGCCTGTAATATGAGGGAACAGGGACATAAAGCCGGTAATATGAAGGAATAGGGACATAATGCCTGTAAGATGAGGGAACAGGGACATAATGCCGGTATGATGAGGGAACAGGGAGAAAATGCCGATAAGATGAGGGAACAGGGACATAAAGCCGGTAAGATGAAGGAACAAGGACATAATGCCGGGAATATGAAGGAACAGGGACATAAAGCCTGTAGTATGAAGGAACAGGGATATAATGCCGGTAATATGAAGGAACAGGGACATAATGCTGGTAAGATGAGGGAACAGGGACATAAAGCCTGTAATATGAAGGAACAAGAACATAATGCCTGTAATATGAAGGAACAGGGACATAAAGCCAGTAATATGAGGGAACAAGGACATAAAGCCGGTAATATGAAGGAACAGGGACATAATGCCTCGAAGATGAGGGAACAGGGACATATTACCGGCATTGTGTCCCTGTACCCTCCTACAGGGGACATAATGCCAGTAATATGAGGGGACAGGGACAATACTACGGTGTCTTGTCTTTTGCCGGCTTAATGTAGTACAAGAGGAACAAACAGTGTCTGTTCCCTCCTCTGTGCTACGTTATAGTTATACAGGTGGAGAAGTCTCTAGTGTCCTGTCTGTGTCCGGGTAATGTACTGCTGGAGGAGCAGGTTTTGGGGTCTGGCCTGTGTCAGGTTAGTTTAGTAAAGGAGGAGCAGACTTGTGTCTTTCTGTGCTGTGAAGTTGTAATACAGGTGGAGCAGACGCTGGTGTCTTGCCTCTGACGACTTATTATAACATAGGTAGAGCAAACTCTGGTGTTTCCTCTGTGCTGGGTTATTGTAACACAGGTGGAGCAGTTTCTGGTGTCTCCTCTGTGCCAAGTTACAGTAAGACAGGCGGAAGACACTCCGACATCGCGTCTGTGCCGGGTTACCCTTCTGGGCTCTCTGCAGCTCCAGGTCGCCCCCGCATCGGACAATCAGCTTCCCACACGTTAGACATTGTGGTAAAGAACCCTGTGATAGTGACAAGTGCCGGGAATAGAGGGAACGAGCTCCCGCAAACACATTTATCTTGTCCGATCACAGCGACGTGCAGATCGTCAGAACTATGGCAGAGATCCCGGGGCCTCCTCCCGGCTCCTTCCCAGCATCTCTGCCAGTGAAGGCTAGAAATGAGTAGGAGAAATGTCAGGGAGGGGGAAGTCACGTAGAGAGCCCGCTCGCCCGGCCGCTTCTAGTCGGAAAGGGCTCTTATCCCGGGCAGGGAAGCACAAGGGGAGAGCGGAGCTTCACTCCTGTCAGATGAGGAAAGGAAGGACATGTGATCAGTGTCAGCCAATAGACGCTCAGGACAATCGCAGCCAATCACCGAGCAGCCGCTGTACATATAAGAGGCGCCCCCATCTTTGTTCTCAGTGTTATTCCCTCGCAGAATAATTGTTTTAGTGGATTCCCGTGTTATACGATGCCAGAGACCGCACCAACCGCCGCTGTCCCTCCCACCGAGCCGGCCGCCAAATCCAAGAAGCAGCCGAAAAAACCTGCAGCAGGGGGAGCCAAGAAAAACAAAAAACCCTCCGGTCCCAGCGTGTCCGAGCTCATCGTGAAAGCCGTGTCCGCCTCCAAAGAGCGCAGTGGGGTTTCTCTGGCCGCCCTGAAGAAGGCTCTGGCTGCTGGAGGATATGATGTAGACAAGAACAACAGCCGCCTGAAGATGGCGCTCAAGACTCTGGTGACCAAGGAAACCCTGCTCCAGGTGAAAGGCAGCGGCGCCTCCGGCTCCTTCAAGCTCAACAAGAAGCAGCTGGAGACTAAGGACAAAGCGGTCAAGAAGGACAAGGCGGTCAAGAAGAAGAAGCCGGCGGCTGCTGCCAAATCCCCGAAGAAGACTCCGGCCAAGAGCCTGACAAAGGCCAAGAAGGTGGCGAAGAGCCCCAAGAAGCCAAAACCTGCCCCTAAGAAAATAACAAAGAGCCCAGCAAAGAAGGCGGCCAAGCCCAAAGCTGCCAAGAGTCCGGCTAAGAAAGCTGCCAAGAGTCCGGCTAAGAAAGCTGCCAAGAGTCCGGCTAAGAAAGCTGCCAAGAGTCCGGCTAAGAAAGCTGCCAAGAGTCCGGCTAAAAAAGCTGCCAAGAGTCCGGCTAAGATAGCGTCTAAATCCAGGAAGACCGTGGCGAAGAAATAACCGAGAGCCGCCCGTTTCTTGTCCCACAAAGGCTCTTTTCAGAGCCACCACCTTCTCCCCGGCAGAGCTGTATGATCACTGGCCGCTGTTTCCTCCGGTACAGACAGCAGCGCGATCCTGAGATAAAGGAGGCGCTATCATCGCGTGTGCACGGAGGAGCTTCATGTCCCTGTTACTCTATGACAAGTGTCATTTCTGGTCATTGCGCTGGACGCCATAGCTGCTGTATCCGGACGTCCACTGTGTCCGTCCCGTCACTATGGTGTAACATCCAGGCAGAGTTTATCAGGTCACAGTCCACCAGGTGTAATGTGGAAATAAGGACCGGGGCAGCAATAGACTTGTAGCTTACAGCTCAGGATCCACGTGAAGGAGGCCGATGGATTACACTCTCTCCGGTGTAAATAGAGCACAATGTCCCATGCTCCTCATTACACGTGGTGGATGGTGACCCTTATACGCTGCCTCTGGATGTGGGGCACAGTGTCCTGTGTAAGGATGGGGTGTGGGATTGTCCCTTTGTGTGATCTATAAAACCACTGCAGCGGCGGATGATGGGGAAGTAGTCTCTTATATAACGCTGTGTACGTGATCTGCGGACATGGAAATACAGTGAGCTGTTACTGATAACTAATTCGCAGAAAGCTGGAGAAATGATCTCATTAACGCCCCCTGCTGTAAAAGCTGCGTGTGAACCTCATGTAAACCGGTGTCCGCCTCTTCGGAACGGTGATTGGTCGCGAATATCACATTTGCTTTGTCGGGCGCATATTTTTTATGAACAAGCCAATAGAATGTAGGGGTGTGCCTTTCATGGACCAATGAGGACACGCTCAAGTGTATAAATACTCTGCTCTGTCCTCTCCTCGTATCAGTTTACAAGTGTGCACGTTGATATAGAGCTATGGCCAGAACAAAGCAGACTGCGCGTAAATCCACCGGCGGGAAAGCGCCCCGCAAGCAGCTGGCTACTAAAGCTGCACGGAAGAGCGCTCCAGCTACCGGCGGAGTGAAGAAGCCTCATCGTTACCGCCCGGGCACAGTCGCTCTCCGTGAAATCCGCCGCTACCAGAAGTCCACCGAGCTTCTTATCCGTAAGCTGCCCTTCCAGCGCCTGGTGCGAGAGATCGCTCAGGACTTCAAGACCGATCTGCGCTTCCAGAGCTCAGCAGTCATGGCTCTGCAGGAGGCCAGCGAGGCTTATCTGGTCGGACTGTTTGAGGATACCAACCTGTGCGCCATCCACGCCAAGAGGGTCACCATCATGCCCAAAGACATTCAACTGGCCCGCAGGATCCGTGGGGAGAGGGCTTAGGGCTGAACCCGGCACCGACTACAACACAAAGGCTCTTTTCAGAGCCACCAAATCCTCCCTCAAACGAGCTGAATCCTTTTCATCCGTTATTCTACCGGGGCGCTGGCTTCTCTGTGCTCTGCTATTAATATGTGGAGGTGCCATGTTAACCCTTTTCAGTGCTTAGTTAGCTCCATTTACACTATAGCCAGTCCCCGTCTCTAGCACTCACGTTATCCGGCCCTTTCAGCAGTCCTGTCATGTGTTATGCCGGTTGTCTGCGCTGTATTCATCACCTCCCTCTCCGGCTGTATCGCAGTGATAACACGCCCCACTCCTCACTGATGACCGCACATCGCTCTTCCTATAATAACCTCCGCTGCTGCTGCGAGGAATGACGCCGTTATGTGCGGCTAATGATCCACCGCTGACCAGTGTGGGCGGAGACCTTGTTCCCTACTCCTTGTAAAGGCAAACCAGGCGCAGCGTGTAGGGTGGGGGAGCAGGTATCCTCCGCCCGGTGTGAACACAAGCGCAGGGGAATTCTACTCTTATTCTGTGAGGTCATGATCATCGGGTGTAGTTCTGGTCACCGTTGTAAATCAGAGATCTAAACGCATTAACACTGCCCGAGTCCTCTCCTCCCTATTCATTCTATAAAGCCGTTGTGCTGGTGGCCTGAGGGGTGATCTGCGGGCACACAAATCCTGAACCTGACGGCAGATAACGAGCAGCCGCCATACTAATCCAAGACGTCACGCTTGTTCCTTGTTTCCCTTAACATTACTCTTTAGATTTGGGGCAGATAGAGATTACACAGCAGTCGCGCTATAAGCGGGAAAAGAGCGGCCACATCCTCTATAAATCAGCTATGATGTCTGCTGGTGACCGCTCGTGTATCATCTGAGCAGCGACCTTCTACTTCTATATACACGGTGGTAGGGGCTTCAGTATCACGTCCGTCTTCCAGTGAGGAGCCGGATATGTGGACTGCAGTGTGTCCCCTAATAGCGTCCTAGAAGTTAATGTGAAGGGAAAGAGTACCTTAGTGCTATACTTGCTGGCGAGTGATCCTCCGGCAGGAAAACACATCCTCGTAGCGGCGCTGCCGGACGCCGTTTGTGCCGATGCCTGCACGTACAGGAGTGGCAGAAACTCACCGCTGAATATCCGCTCAGTTGCTCATAGCGCTGTATAAGCCCACGAGCAGCGGATCAAACAGCTGACTTGCGGTGTTGCTTCTTCGGCGTCCAGCTTGCTGCTGGGCAACGTGCTTTCCGCAATCCTTGGAGAGAGGGCCAGTGTTTTCTTAGCTGCTGTCACTGCTACTAATGTTACCAGATTCTTACAACAAACAATAAATCTGTTACTGGGACCAACTTTGACACAAGTATCGGCTCGGCCCGTATCTCATTCTGCCGGACGGCTGGGATTAATAAGGCTGCTGGCAATAAATCTGTTAACCTCTAGTACTAATAATGACTCTGTCTGCTGTCCCTATATAGGACTCACTTTATTACAGTAACGCGTGCAGTTTCTTGCAGAGCAACATTTAGTGAGACGCATTCAATGAATGAAAAAGGAGAAACTGATGCAGCTGATACGGCACTTTACAAGAGCAAAACCAAATGTTGGAGGGGCCGTGTTTTCCAAGCTGCTCTCATTGCTACAAATGTTACGAGATTTTCAAAACAAACTACCAATTTGTAGCACCAAGTTCCACATAAGTATGGACTTGCATTGTCTTGTATGTCACTTTGCCAGACTGCTGGTATAATCGAGCTGCTGGCAATACAATGACAGGAAACAGAATGCACCTATTTCTACTTCGTACTAACACTGTGCGTTGTCTATACTTAGGACTCCCCTCATCCCACTAACGCATGAAGTTGCTGCAGAGTAACATTTACTGAGACGCATTCAGAGAATGAAAAGGACAAATTGATGCAGCTCTATTCAGAAGTAACATCTAATATCAGCGCTCCAATAGTGCGGTACTTGAAGGAGACGAACATTACAGCGAAGTTTGTCCCCTTTATGCCCCCACTTTTGATATTTGATTTATGTACCTTTCCCTTTTATTCCCCTTCATCTACGATAAGTCACAATGCTGAATGGGATTTGTTCATTAAATGGGGTGTTCTCTACACAGGGACCGTTCACCCCATCCCTGTTAGGTAGAATATACCTCTAAGCTCGTTTTATTGATCTATAATTTTTCTTAATTCGAGAGATCCTTTGATCCGTGCGCTTCTTGCCCTTCTCTTCCCCTCCCTTTTTCATTTGTTCACATTTAGTTGGTGGTGTACACCAGGGCAGAATTAGAAGCAATATGAGTCCTTGAGAGGAATGGTTTGAACCCTAATAGCGTCTCCTGTGTATATAAAGCATTGCCGCAGACCCCTCGTAGGACTTTTGTAGTTTAGGAACTGCTCTTATCCGTACATGACGCGGGGATGGAATCTTCGTCTAAACACCTGGGATGATGGTGGTTATACTCCAGGAGGACCGAACTGTGACAAAGCTCTTGAGACTGGAAGATAGAATTTAAGATATTATGTAGTCGGGGACGGGTTGTAGATTGTGAACATGAATCACTGGAGTAGTTGTACTATTAATGTGTCCTGTACAGTATAGTTAGTGCACCAATGAGGACAGCGCCACCATCTACACGAGGCAGTAGTGAATGTATAGGTCATGAGTAACGCAGAAGTTCTACACCCACCCACCCACCCTACGGCTTCCTCTTCAATGTGAAACCCTGCGGTATATGAATTCATATGGGTAGATCGCTGTACAAGCAGAGCCACTTATCTGGCGCAGAACGTTTACATATCGGAGATCAGCGGTGAGAGCTCTGTTCTAAGGATCACGTGGGCGGCTCTTAAAAGAGCCTTTGTGGTTAAATGTGGGATAAGCGGCGCTCACTTGCTCTTAGCGCTTTTGCTGCTCTCGGTCTTCTTGGGCAGCAGAACGGCCTGGATGTTGGGCAGGACGCCTCCCTGAGCGATGGTCACACCACCCAGCAGCTTGTTGAGCTCCTCGTCATTGCGCACGGCCAGCTGCAGGTGACGGGGGATGATTCGGGTCTTCTTGTTGTCCCGGGCGGCATTTCCGGCCAGTTCCAGGATCTCAGCGGTCAAATATTCAAGCACAGCGGCCATGTAAACCGGAGCGCCGGCGCCCACCCTCTGAGCGTAGTTGCCCTTGCGGAGAAGTCTGTGCACACGACCGACAGGGAACTGAAGTCCAGCCCGGGATGAGCGGGTCTTGGCTTTAGCCCGCACTTTGCCTCCCTGTTTACCACGTCCAGACATCGCTAAAGGAGAGAAATGTCCTATTCGTATCTTAACAATCACCCCCTTTCTGCTGCCTTTTATAAGCTACTGCACCGCTCACCAGCTCCTGGGATTGGAGAGATTTAAAGCCACCAACAGAGAACAGACTCGTGGAAACCACCAATTAGCTGCATTGGGAGTGGCTTATGACGATTCCATAGGTCACATGACTTGCTCTTCCAGTAGAACAGTGGTCAGGCAGCGTTGCTCATTTGCATAGCCCGTGTATAAATACAGCAGCGGTGGGAGGGTAAAGCATTCCATTATCTCAGTTGCGAGCAGATCGCAGTGTGTTAGCATGCCTGAGCCCGCCAAGTCTGCCCCAGCGCCCAAGAAGGGCTCCAAGAAAGCTGTGACCAAGACACAGAAGAAGGACGGCAAGAAGCGGAGAAAGAGCAGGAAGGAGAGCTACGCCATTTACGTGTACAAGGTGCTCAAGCAGGTCCACCCTGACACCGGCATCTCGTCCAAGGCTATGGGCATCATGAACTCCTTCGTCAATGACATCTTCGAGCGCATCGCAGGGGAAGCCTCCCGCCTGGCTCACTACAACAAGCGCTCCACCATCACCTCCCGGGAGATCCAGACTGCCGTGCGCCTGCTGCTGCCTGGAGAGCTGGCCAAGCACGCCGTGTCCGAGGGCACCAAGGCTGTCACCAAGTACACCAGCGCCAAGTAATGTGCCCCGTCCCTGCAGTAAGAACACAAAGGCTCTTCTAAGAGCCGCCCACCTTGTCTACAACAGAGCTGTGCCTGCTATTGTCTGGCCTCCCGCTAGTCTCCCTGTTCTATGTGCGGCCGCTCTCGTGTCGGTGCAGATGCTGCTTCATACATTATGTGGCTGCCGGACAGGGAGGGACATTGTCGCGTGTGAGGAAGCCGGGACACGGATCCTGCGGGCAGATGACCCGTCCCAATATCACACTGTCCAGAAACAACGGAACATTTCTACACTAGGAGACGGAAGGAAGCATGGGACATCTGTAAATAACAATGATGAGGGTAGTAGTCAGATTTATAACAGATGCCAGGGAAACTGCTTGTCGACGATAGAGAACAAGCAATCACACTGGCGAGGACTGGATAAAGGGTGGTTATTGTAATACAGGCGGAGCAGACTCTGGTGTATCCTCTGTGCCGTGTATTGTAATACAAGTGGAGCAGACTGGTGTCTCCTCTGTACCGGGTATTGCAATACAAGTGGAGCAGACTCTGGTGTCTCCTCTGTACCGGGTATTGCAATACAAGTGGAGCAGACTCTGGTGTCTCCTCTGTGTCGGGTATTGCAATATAAGTGGAGCAGACTCTGGTGTCTCCTCTGTACCGGGTATTGTAATACAGGCGGAGCAGACTCTGGTGTCTCCTCTGTGCCTGGTATTGCAATACAGACTTTGCTGTTACAATAATCTTGCACAAAACAACAAAGTTTGCTCCACCCGTATTACAATACCCGTTTTTTTTTTTTGGTGCAAGGTTATTGTAGCCGCAAACTCTAGTGTGTTGAGTCGTTATTGTAATACAGGTCGAAAAGCCTCTATTTCTTGTCTGTGAGGGCTTCTTTTAATACAGGTGGAGCAGACTCTGGTGTTTGTGCCTGGTTATTGGAGGAGCAGTCTCTGGTGACTTCTACACGCTGTAATGGAACAGGGACATAATGCCGGTAATATGAGGGAGCAGGGACATAATGCCTGTAATATGAGGGAACAGGGACAAAATGGCGGTAAGATGAGGGAACAAGGACATAATGCCGGGAATATGAAGGAACAGGGACATAATGCCTGTAATATGAAGGAACAAGGACATGATGCCTGTAATATGAGGGAACAGGGATATAATGCCTGTAAGATTAGGGAACAGGGACATATTACCGGCATTATGTCCCTGTTCCCTCCTACATAGGACATAATGCCTGTAATATGAGGGAGCAGGGACATAATGACGGTAATATGAGGGAACAGGGACATAAAGCCGGTAATATGAAGGAACAGGGACATAATGTCTGGAAGATGAGGGAACAGGGACATGTTACCGGCATTGTGTCCCTGTACCCTCCTACAAAGGACATAATGCCAGTTATATGAGGGAACAGGGACATAATGCCGGTAATTCGGGAACGATACGGATGTAATAAAGACGTGTTACATGTTTGTACGTAACCACCTTTATACTGGAGATTGGTACGTTTGAATTGTGCGTTTCATGGTATCGTTGGATGTAGAAGAATCAGCCCGTGCAGCCCGCAGATAACAAGACCCTAATGCAGCAGCAGCAGCTCTGCGCTACTCTGTTGTAGACTTGGTGGGGGCTCTTAGAAGAGCCTTTGGGTCCTTCCTGCAGGGACGGGGCACATTACTTGGCGCCTAATGAGCAGAATCCACAGCTGCTGCTTTATTCCTGCTCCATTCGAGTTCAGGCGGGAGATGTTCCTATTGGTAGAGACAGAGGAGGGGGCGTGGTGTTATCTGCGAGTCTATAGAAATATTCTACTTCCTCATTGGCTACAGCGTCTGGCGTTGAATATCAGTTTTAGATGCGGCCAATCAGAGAAGAAGCTCTCTGCTCCATCCGGGTATAAGAAGTGACGGTGGGAGCGCAGCCGTTAGATCTGATCAGATAATAGACATGTCTGGAAGAGGAAAGCAAGGAGGCAAAGTGCGGGCTAAAGCCAAGACCCGCTCATCCCGGGCAGGACTTCAGTTCCCTGTCGGTCGTGTGCACAGACTTCTCCGCAAGGGTAACTACGCTGAGAGGGTCGGCGCCGGCGCTCCGGTCTACCTGGCCGCTGTGCTGGAATATCTGACCGCTGAGATCCTGGAACTGGCCGGAAATGCCGCCCGGGACAACAAGAAGACCCGAATCATCCCCCGTCACCTGCAGCTGGCCGTGCGCAATGACGAGGAGCTCAACAAGCTGCTGGGTGGTGTGACCATCGCTCAGGGAGGCGTCCTGCCCAACATCCAGGCCGTTCTGCTGCCCAAGAAGACCGAGAGCAGCAAAAGCGCCAAGAGCAAGTGAGCGCCGCTTATCCCACATGAGACCACAAAGGCTCTTTTAAGAGCCGCCCACATGGTCCTTAGAACAGAGCTCTCACCGCTGATCTCCGATATGTAAACGTTCTGCGCCAAATAAGTGGCTCTGCTTGTACAGAAATCTACCCATATCAATTCATATACCGCGTGGTTTCACATTGAAGAGGAAGCCGTAGGGTGGGTGGGTGTAGAACCGCGTTACTCATGACCTATACATTCACTACTGCCTCGTGCAGATGATGGCGCTGTCCTCATTGGTGCACTAACTATACTGTACAGAACACATTAATAGTACAACTACTCCAGTGATTCGTGTTCATGATCTACAACCCGTCCCCGACTACATAGTGTCTTAAATTATATCTTCCAGTCTCTCTGGATTCTTCGAATGCGTCTCAGTAAATGTTACTCTGCAGCAACTTCATGCGTTAGTGGGATGAGGTGAGTCCTAAGTATAGACAACGCACAGTGTTAGTACGAAGTAGAAATAGGTGCATTCTGTTTCCTGTCATTGTATTGCCAGCAGCGCGATTATACCAGCAGTCTGGCAAAGTGACATACAAGACAATGCAAGTCCATACTTATGTGGAACTTGGTGCTACAAATTGCTAGTTTGTTTTGAAAATCTCGTAACATTTGTAGCAATGAGAGCAGCTTGGAAAACACGGCCCCTCCAACATTGGGTTTTGCTCTTGTAAAATGCCGTATCAGCTGCATCAGTTTTGTACTTTTTCAATCATTGAATGCGTCTCACTAAATGTTGCTCTGCAAGAAACTGCACGCGTTACTGTAATAAAGTGAGTCCTATATCGGGACAGCAGACAGATTCATTATTAGTACTAGAGGTTAACAGATTTATTGCCAGCAGCCTTATTAATCCCAGCCGTCCGGCAGAATGAGACACGGGCCGAGCCGATACTTGTGTCAAAGTTGGTCCCAGTAACAGATTTATTGTTTGTTGTAAGAATCTGGTAACATTAGTAGCAGTGACAGCAGCTAAGAAAACACTGGCCCTCTCTCCAAGGATTGCGGAAAGCACGTTGCCCAGCAGCAAGCTGGACGCCGAAGAAGCAACACAGCAAGTCCGCTGTTTGATCCACTGCTCGTGTGCTTATACAGCGCTATGAGCAACTGAGCGGATATTCAGCGGTGTTTCTGCCACTCCTGTACGTGCAGGCATCGGCACAAACGGCGTCCGGCAGCGCCGCTACGAGGTGGTGTTTTCCTGCCTGAGGATCACTCGCCAGCAAGTATAGCACTAAGGTACTCTCCCTTCACATTAACTTCTAGGACGCTATTAGGGGACACACTGCAGTCCACATATCCGGCTCCTCACTGGAAGACGGACGTGATACTGAAGCCCCTACCCCCGTGTATATAGAAGTAGAAGGTCACTGCTCAGATACACGAGCGGTCACCAGCAGACATCATAGCTGATCTATAGAGGATGTGGCGGCTCTGAGAAGAGCCTTTGTGTTGTGTAAAATGGAGCTGAGCAGGAGCGGATTTAACCTCCGAAGCCATAGAGAGTGCGGCCCTGGCGTTTGAGCGCGTACACCACGTCCATAGCGGTGACGGTCTTCCTCTTAGCGTGCTCGGTGTAGGTGACGGCGTCACGGATGACGTTCTCCAGGAAAACCTTCAGGACGCCGCGAGTCTCTTCATAGATGAGACCGGAGATGCGTTTGACGCCTCCCCTGCGAGCTAGACGGCGGATGGCAGGCTTGGTGATGCCCTGGATGTTATCACGGAGCACCTTCCTATGCCGCTTGGCACCGCCCTTTCCGAGACCTTTTCCTCCTTTACCGCGACCAGACATCCTATAAGCTGGAGCTAAAGAGAAATATTATACCGAGAACCGCGGAGCGCGTCTTTATATAGACCTTATGTGGACCAGAGAGAGAACTGTAATACATGTCATTTCCGGGGCGTTTCATTCAGTAAATTCACATTACCAATCCCTCCCCCTCCCTTTGATTGGCTTAACTCAGATTTTGAATTGCAAGCTCATTTTACAATACCGGCCGCTCTTTTCCCGCTTCTACTTGTACTTTCATATTACCGGCATTATGTCCCTGTTCCTTCATATTACAGGCATTATGTCCCTGTTCCTTCATATTATCGGCATTATGTCCCTGTTCCCTTATCTTACCGGCATTACGTCACTGTTCCTTCATATTACCGGCATTATGTCCCTGTTCCTTCATATTACCGGCATTATGTCCCTGTTCTTTCATATTAAGGGCATTATGTCCCTGTTCCCTTATCTTACCGGCATTACGTCACTGTTCCTTCATATTACCGGCATTATGTCCCTGTTCCTTCATATAACCGGCATTGTGTCCCTATTCCCTCATCTGAACCGGCATTATGTGCCTGTTCCGTCATCTTACCGGAATTATGTCCCTGTTCCTTCATCTTACCGGGATTACGTCACTGTTCCTTCATATTACCGGCATTAGGTCCCTGTTTCTTAATATTATCGGCATTACGTCCCTGTACCTTCATATTACCGGCATTATGTCCCTGATCCTTCATATTACCGGCATTTTTTTCCTGTTCCTTCATTTTACTGCCATTATGTCCACTGAAGGAGGGTACAGGGACATAATGCCGGTAATATGTCCCTGTTCCGTCTTACAGGCATTATGTCCCTGTTACTTCATATTACCGGCTTCATGTCACTGTTCTCTCATATTACAGACATTATGTCCCTGTTCCCTCATATTACCGGCATTACGTCCCTGCTCCTTCATATTATCGGCACTACGTCCCTGTTTCTTCATATTACCAGAATTGCGTCCCTATTCCTTCATATTACCGGCATTATGTCCCTGTTCCTTCATATTACCAGCATTATGTCCCTGTTTCCTCATATTACAGGCATTTTGTCCCTGTTCCTTCATATTACAGGCTTTATGTCCTTGTTTCTTCATATTACAGGCATTATGTCCTTGTTCCTTCATGTAACCGGCATTAAGTCCCTGTTCCCTCATCTTACCGGCATTATGTCCCTGTTCCCTCACCTTACCGGCATTATGTCCCTGTTCCCTCATTTGAACCGGCATTATGTGCCTGTTCTTCCATATTACCGGAATTACGTCCTATTCCTTCATATTACTGGCATTATGTCCCTTTTCCTTCATATTACAGGCATTATGTCCCTATTCCTTCATATTACCGGCATTATGTCTTTGTTCCTTCATATTAGAGGCATGATGTCCCTGTTCCTTCATATTACCGGCATTAAGTCCCTGTTCGCTCATCTTACCGGCATTATGCCTCTGTTCCCACATCTTACCGGCATTATGTGCCTGTTCCTTCATATTAATGGCATTATGTCCCTGTTCCTTCATATTACCAGCTTTATGTCCCTGTTCTCTCATATTACAGACATTATGTCCCTGTTCCCTCATATTACCGGCATTACGTCCCTGCTCCTTCATATTATCGGCATTACGTCCCTGTTTCTTCATATTACCAGCATTACGTCCCAGTACCTTCATATTACCAGAATTGCGTCCCTATTCCTTCATATTACCGGCATTATGTCCCTGTTCCTTCATATTACAAGCATTATGTCCATGTTCCTTCATATTACAGGCATTTTGTCCCTGTTCCTTCATATTACAGGCATTATGTCCCTGTTCCTTCATATAACCGGCATTAAGTCCCTGTTCCCTTATATTACCGGCATTATGTCCCTGTACCCTCACCTTACCGGCATTATGTCCCTGTTCCCTCATTTGAACCGGCATTATGTGCCTGTTCCTCTATTATACCGGAATTACGTCCCTATGTCTTCATATTAATGGCATTATGTCCCTGTTCCTTCATATTACCGGCATTACGTCACTGTTCCTTCATATTACCGACATTATGTCCCTATTCCTTCATATTACCGTCATTACGTCCCTGTTCCTTCATATTAACGGCATTATGTCCCTGTGCCCGCTCTATGAATTATCAAGGCGTCACAAATAGGCTTCTACCTGGCTAGTTACGTTGCGCCTCATGACTTACACACTATTCCTCCATGTTTCACACACTTGCATCCCATTATTCATTTATTTATTTTTTAGGCACTTTACTCATTACTGCCCCCTATATTTCACTCACATTATTACACTTGCACATACACTATTCATTTATTATTTCTTACTACACATCCCATGCACCACATACCACTCCCCTCAAGACTAGTGGGAGTGGCTATTATTATTTAAAGCACCTGCTCACTCGCCTTCATCGGCGTTTCAGACCTGGCTGTGTCCATTTGTAAGTATGGCCTTTTTCGGTGTTTTTCCTTATCTTACCGGCATTACGTCACTGTTCCTTCATATTACCGACATTATGTCCTTGCTCCTTCATATTACCGACATTATGTCCCTGTTCCTTCATATTACCGAAATTGCGTCCCTATTCCTTCATATTACCGGCATTACGTCCTTGTTCCTTCATATTACAGGCATTATGTCCCTGTTCCTTCATATAACCGGCATTAAGTCCCTGTTCGCTCATCTTACCGGCATTATGCCCCTGTTCCCTCATTATACCGGCATTATATCCCTATTCCCTCATCTGAACCGGCATTATGTGCCTGTTCCTTCATCTTACCGGGATTACGTCACTGTTCCTCCATATTACCGGAATTATGTCCCTATTCCTTCATATTACCGGTATTACGTCCCTGTTCCTTCATATTACCGGCATTAAGTCCCTATTTCTTAATATTATCGGCATTACGTCCCTGTTCCTTCATATTACCAGAATTGCGTCCCTATTCCTTCATATTACTGGCATTATGTCCCTGTTCCTTCATATAACCGGCATTAAGTCCCTGTTCCCTCATCTTACCGGCATTATGTCCCTGTTCCCTCATCTTACAGGCATTATGTCCCTGTTCCCTCATTTGAACCGGAATTACGTCCCTGTTCCTTCATGTTAACGGCATTACGTTCCTGCTCCTTCATATTATCGGCTTTACGTCCCTGTTCCTTCATATTATCGGCATTACGTCCCTGTTCCTTCATATTATCGGCATTATGTCCCTGCTCCCTCATATTATCGGCATTACGTCCCTGTCCCTTCATATTATCGGCATTACGTCCCTGTTCCTTCATATTATCGGCATTATGTCCCTGTTCCTTCATATTATCGGCATTACGTCCCTGTTCCTTCATATTATCGGCATTACGTCCCTGTTCCTTCATATTATCGGCATTATGTCCCTGTTCCTTCATATTATCTGCATTACGTCCCTTTTCCCTCACCTTACCGGCATTTTGTCCCTGTTCCCTCATCTTACCGGCATTTTGTCCCTGTTCCCTCATCTTACAGGCATTATGTCCCTGTTCTCTCATCTTACCGGGATTACGTCACTGTTCCTCCATATTACCGGCATTATGTCCCTATTCCCTCATCTTACCGGCATTATGTCCCTGTTCCCTCATTTGAACCGGAATTACGTCCCTGTTCCTTCATGTTAACGGCATTACGTTCCTGTTCTCTCATCTTACCGGCATTATGTCCCTGTTCCTTCATATTACCAGCATTATTTCCCTGTTCCTTCATATTATCGGCATTATTTGCCTATTCCTTCATATTATCGGCATTATGTCCCTGTTCCTTCATATTATCGGCATTATGTCCCTGTTCCTTCATATTATCGGCATTATGTCCCTGTTCCTTCATATTATCGGCATTATTTTCCTGTTCCTTCATATTATCGGCATTATGTCCCTGTTCCTTCATATTATCGGCATTATGTCCCTGTTCCTTCATATTATCGGCATTATGTCCCTGTTCCTTCATATTACAGGCATTATGTCCCTGTTCCTTCATATTACAGGCATTATTTCCCTGTTCCTTCATATTACAGGCATTATTTCCCTGTTCCTTCATATTATCGGCATTATGTCCCTGTTCCTTCATATTACAGGCATTATGTCCCTGTTCCTTCATATTACAGGCATTATGTCCCTGTTCCTTCATATTACAGGCATTATCTCCTTGTTCCTTCATATTACCGGCATTATGTCCCTTTTCCTTCATATTACAGGCATTATGTCCTTGTTCCTTCATATTACCGGCATTATGTCCCAATTCCTTCATATTACCGGCATTATGTCCCTGTTACCTCATCTTACCGGTATTATGTCCCTGTTCCTTCATATTACCGGCATTATGTTCCTGTTCCTTCATATTACCGGCATTATGTCCCTGTTCCTTCATATTACAGGCATTATTTCCCTGTTCCTTCATATTACAGGCATTATTTCCCTGTTCCTTCATATTACAGGCATTATCTCCTTGTTCCTTCATATTACCGGCATTATGTCCCTTTTCCTTCATATTACAGGCATTATGTCCTTGTTCCTTCATATTACCGGCATTATGTCCCTGTTCCTTCATATTACCGGCTTTATGTCCATGTTCCTTCATATTACCGGCATTATGTCCCTATTCCTTCATATTACCGGCATTATGTCCCTGTTACCTCATCTTACCGGTATTATGTCCCTGTTCCTTCATATTACCGGCATTATGTTCCTGTTCCTTCATATTACCGGCATTATGTCTCTGTACCCTCATATTACCGGCATTATGTCCCTGTTCCTTCATACTATAGGCATTATTTTCCTGTTCCTTCATATTACAGGCATTATGTCCCTGTTCCCTCATTTTACAGGCATTTTGACCCTGTTCCTTCATATTACAGGCATTATGTTCCTGTTCCCTCATCTTACCGGCATTATGTCCCGGTTCCCTCATCTTACCGGCATTATGTCCCTGTTCCTTCATATTACCGGCATTATGTCCTTGTTCCTTCATATTACCGGCATTATGTCCCTGTTCCTTCATATTACCGGCATTATGTCCATGTACCCTCATCTTACAGGCATTATGTCCCTTTTCCCTCATCTTACAGGCATTATGTCCCTGTTCCCTCATGTTACCGGCATTACGTCCCTGTTCCTCCATATTACCGGCATTATGTCCCCTTTCCTTCATATTACCGGCTTTATTTCCCTGTTCCTTCATATTACCGCCATTATGTCTCTGTTCCTTCATATTACAGGCATTTTGTCCCTGTGCCTTCATATTACCGGAATTATGACTATGTTCCTTCATATTACCGACATTATGTCCCTGTTCCTTCATATTACAGGCATTATGTCCCTGTTCCTTCATATGACAGGCATTATCTCCTTGTTCCTTCATATTACCTGCATTATGTCCCTGTTACTTCATATTACAGGCATTATGTCCTTGTTCCTTCATATTACCGGCATTATGTCCCTGTTCCTTCATATTACCGGCATATTGTCCCTATTCCTTCAAATTAACGGCATTATGTCCCTGTTACCTCATCTTACCGGTATTATGTCCCTGTTCCTTCATATTACCGGCATTATGTTCCTGTTCCTTTATATTACCGGCATTATGTCCCTGTGCCCTCATATTACCGGCATTATGTCCCTGTTCCTTCATACTATAGGCATTATGTCCTAGTTCCCTCATTCTACAGGCATTTTGACCCTGTTCCTTCATATTACAGGCATTATGTCCCTGTTCCCTCATATTACAGGCATTATGTCCCTTTTCCTTCATATTATAGGTATTATGTCCCATTTTATAGGCATTTTGACCCTGTTCCTTCATATTACAGGCATAATGTTCATTTTCCCTCATCTTACCGCCATTATGTCCCGGTTCCCTCATCTTACCGGCATTATGTCCTTGTTCCTTCATATTACAGGCATTATGTCCCTGTTCCTTCATATTACCGGCATTATGTCCATGTTCCCTCATATTACAGATATTATGTCCCTTTTCCCTCATCTTACAGGCATTATGTCCCTGTTCCCTCATGTTACCGGCATTACGTCCCTGTTCCTCCATATTACCGGCATTATGTCCCTGTTCCTTCATATTACCACCATTATGTCCCTGTTCCCTCATCTTACAGGCATTATGTCCCTGTTCCTCCATATTACCGACATTATGTCCCTGTTCCCTCATATTACCGGCATTATGTCCCTGTTCCCTCATGTTACTGGCATTACGTCCCTGTTCCTCAATATTACCGACATTACGTCCCTGTTCCTTCATATTACAGGCATTATCTCCTTTTTCCTTCATATTACCGGCATTATGTCCCTGTTCCTTCATATTACCGGCATTACGTCCCTGTTCCTTTATATTACTGACATTATGTCCCTGTTCCTTCATATTACAGGCATTTTGTCCCTGTGCCTTCATATTACCGGAATTATGACTATGTTCCTTCATATTACCGACATTATGTCCCTGTTCCTTCATATGACAGGCATTATCTCCTTGTTCCTTCATATTACCGGCATTATGTCCCTGTTCCTTCATATTACAGGCATTATGTCCTTGTTCCTTCATATTACCGGCATTATGTCCCTGTTCCTTCATATTACCGGCATTATGTCCCTATTCCTTCATATTACCGGCATTATGTCCCTGTTACCTCATCTTACCGGTATTATGTCCCTGTTCCTTCATATTACCGGCATTATGTTCCTGTTCCTTTATATTACCGGCATTATGTCCCTGTTCCCTCATATTACCGGCATTATGTCCCTGTTCCTTCATACTATAGGCATTATGTCCTTGTTCCCTCATTCTACAGGCATTTTGACCCTGTTCCTTCATATTACAGGCATTATGTCCCTGTTCCTTCATATTACAGGCATAATGTCCCTGTTCCCTCATCTTACAGGCATTATGTCCCTGTTCCTTCATATTACAGGCATTATGTCCCTGTTCCTTCATATTATAGGCATTATGTCCCTGTTCCCTCATATTACAGGCATTATGTCCCTGTTCCTTCATATTATAGGCATTATGTCCCTGTTCCCTCATATTACAGGCATTATGTCCCTGTTCCTTCATATTAAAGGCATTATGTCCCTGTTCCCTCATCTTACCGGCATTATGTCCCTGATCCTTCATATTACCGACATTATGTCCTTGTTCCTTCATATTAGCGGCATTATGTCCCTGTTCCTTCATATTACAGGCATTATGATCCTGTTCCTTCATATTACCGGCATTATGTCCCTGTTCCCTCATCTTACCAGCATTATGTCCCTGTTCCTTCATATTAGCGGCATTATGTCCCTGTTCCTTTATATTACCGACATTATGTCCCTGTTCCCTCATATTACAGGCATAATATCCCTGTTCCCTCATATTACTGGCATTATGTTCCCTGAAGAAGGGTGCAGGAACAAAATGCCGGTAATATGTCCCTGTACCCTTATCTTACAGGCATTATGTCCTTGTTCCTCGTATTACCGGCATTACGTCCCTGCTCCTTCATATTGCCGGCATTATGTCCCTGTTCCTTCATATTACCAGCATTATGTCCCTGTTCCTTCATATTACCAGCATTATGTCCCTGTTCCTTCATATTACAGGCATTTTGTCCCTTTTCCTTCATATTACCGGCATTATGTCCTTTTTCCTTCATATTACCGGCATTATGTCCCTGTTCCTTCATATTACCGGCATTATGTCCATGTTCCCTCATATTACCGGCATTATGTCCCTGCTCCCTCATGTTACTGGCATTACGTCCCTGTTCCTCCATATTACCGACATTATGTCCCTGTTCCCTCATATTACCGGCTTTATGTCCCTGTTCCCTCATATTACAGACATTATATCCCTGTTCCCTCATATTACAGACATTATATCCCTGTTCCCTCATATTACAGGCATTATGTCCCTGTTCCCTCATATTACAGGCATTATGTCCCTGTTTCCTCATCTTACAGGCATTATGTCCCTGTTCCTTTATATTACCGGCATTATGTCCTTGTTCCTTCTAATTACCGGCATTATGTCCCTGTTCCTTCATATTACAGGCATTATATCCCTGTCCCTTCATATTACCGGCATTATGTCCCTGTTCCCTCATATTACAGGCATTATGTCCCTGTTCCTTCATATTATAGGCATTATGTCCCTGTTCCCTCATATTACTGGCATTATGTCCCGTTCCTTCATATTACCAACATTATGTCCTTGTTCCTTCATATTAGAGGCATTATGTCCCTGTTCCCTCATATTAAATGCATTATGATTCTGTTCCTTCATATTACCGGCATTATGTCCCTGTTCCTTCATATTGCCGTCATTACGTCCCTGTTCCTTCATATTACAGGCATTATCTCCTTTTTCCTTCATATTACCGTCATTATGTCCCTGTTCCTTAATATTAACGGCATTACGTCCCTGTTCCTTTATATTACTGACATTATGTCCCTGTTCCCTCATATTACAGACATTATGTCCCTGTTCCCTCATCTTACCGGAATTATATCCCTGTTCCTTCATTTTACCGGCATTATGTCCCTGTTCCTTCATATTAGCGGCATTATGTCCCTGTTCCTTTATATTACCGACATTATGTCCCTGTTCCCTCATATTACAGGCATAATGTCCCTGTTCCCTCATATTACTGGCATTATGTCCCCTGAAGAAGGGTACAGGAACAAAATGCCGGTAATATGCCCCTGTACCCTCATCTTACAGGCATTATGTCCCTGTTCCTTCATATTACCAGCATTATGTCCCTGTTCCTTCATATTACCAGCATTATGTCCCTGTTCCTTCATATTAACAGGCATTTTGTCCCTGTTCCTTCATATTACCGGCATTATGTCCTTTTTCCTTAATATTACCGGCATTATGTCCTTGTTCCTTCATATTACCAGCATTATGTCCCTGTTCCCTCATGTTACTGGCATTACGTCCCTGTTCCTCCATATTACCGACATTATGTCCATGTTCCTTCATATTGCTGTCATTACGTCCCTGTTCCTTCATATTACAGGCATTATCTCCTTTTTCCTTCAAATTACCGGCATTATGTCCCTGTTCCTTCATATTACCGGCATTACGTCCCTGTTCCTTTATATTACCGACATTATGTCCCTGTTCCCTCATATTACAGACATTATGTTCCTGTTCCCTCATCTTACCGGCATTATATCCCTGTTCCTTCATATTACAGGCATTATGTCCCTGTTCCCTCATCTTACCGGTATTATGTTCCTGTTCCCTCATATTACCGGCTTTATGTCCCTGTTCCCTCATATTACAGACATTATATCCCTGTTCCCTCATATTACAGACATTATATCCCTGTTCCCTCATATTACAGGCATTATGTCCCTGTTCCCTCATATTACAGGCATTATGTCCCTGTTTCCTCATCTTACAGGCATTATGTCCCTGTTCCTTTATATTACCGGCATTATGTCCTTGTTCCTTCTAATTACCGGCATTATGTCCCTGTTCCTTCATATTACAGGCATTATATCCCTGTCCCTTCATATTACCGGCATTATGTCCCTGTTCCTTCATATTACAGGCATTATATCCCTGTCCCTTCATATTACAGGCATTATGTCCCTGTTCCTTCATATTACAGGCACTATATCCCTGTCCCTTCATATTACCGGCATTATGTCCCTGTTCCCTCATATTACAGGCATTATGTCCCTGTTCCTTAATATTATAGGCATTATGTCCCTGTTCCCTCATATTACAGGCATTATGTCCCTGTTCCTTCATATTATAGGCATTATGTCCCTGTTCCTTCATATTAAAGGCATTATGTCCCTGTTTCCTCATCTTACCGGCATTATGTCCCGTTCCTTCATATTACCAACATTATGTCCCTGTTCCTTCATATTACCGGCATTATGTACTTTTTCCTTCATATTACCGGCATTATGTCCCTGTTCCTTCATATTACCGGCATTATGTCCATGTTCCCTCATATTACCAGCATTATGTCCCTGTTCCCTCATGTTACTGGCATTACGTCCCTGTTCCTCCATATTACCGACATTATGTCCCTGTTCCTTCATATTGCCGTCATTACGTCCCTGTTCCTTCATATTACAGGCATTATCTACTTTTTCCTTCATATTACCGGCATTATGTCCCTGTTCCTTCATATTACCGGCATTACGTCCCTGTTCCTTTATATTACCGACATTATGTCCCTGTTCCCTCATATTAAAGACATTATGTCCCTCTTCCCTCATCTTACCGGCATTATATCCCTGTTCCTTCATATTACAGGCATTATGTCCCTGTTCCCTCATATTACAGACATTATATCCCTGTTCCCTCATATTACAGACATTATATCCCTGTTCCCTCATATTACAGGCATTATGTCCCTGTTCCCTCATATTACAGGCATTATGTCCCTGTTTCCTCATCTTACAGGCATTATGTCCCTGTTCCTTTATATTACCGGCATTATGTCCTTGTTCCTTCTAATTACCGCCATTATGTCCCTGTTCCTTCATATTACAGGCATTATATCCCTGTCCCTTCATATTACCGGCATTATGTCCCTGTTCCCTCATATTACAGGCATTATGTGCCTGTTCCTTAATATTATAGGCATTATGTCCCTGTTCCCTCATATTACAGGCATTATGTCCCTGTTCCTTCATATTATAGGCATTATGTCCCTGTTCCCTCATCTTACCAGCATTATGTCCCTGTTCCTTCATATTAGCGGCATTATGTCCCTGTTCCTTTATATTACCGACATTATGTCCCTGTTCCCTCATATTACAGGCATAATGTCCCTGTTCCCTCATATTACTGGCATTATGTCTCTGTTCCCTCATATTACTGGCATTATATCCCTGTTCCTTCATATTACAGGCATTATGTCCCTGTTCCTTCATATTACAGGCATTATGTCCCTGTTCCCTCATATTACTGGCATTATGTCTCTGTTCCCTCATATTACCGGCATTATGTCCCTGTTCCTTCATATTACAGGCATTATGTCCCTGTTCCCTCATCTTACCGGTATTATGTTCCTGTTCCCTCATATTACCGGCTTTATGTCCCTGTTCCCTCATATTACAGACATTATATCCCTGTTCCCTCATATTACAGACATTATATCCCTGTTCCCTCATATTACAGGCATTATGTCCCTGTTCCCTCATATTACAGGCATTATGTCCCTGTTTCCTCATCTTACAGGCATTATGTCCCTGTTCCTTTATATTACCGGCATTATGTCCTTGTTAATTCTAATTACCGGCATTATGTCCCTGTTCCTTCATATTACAGGCATTATATCCCTGTCCCTTCATATTACCGGCATTATGTCCCTGTTCCCTCATATTACAGGCATTATGTCCCTGTTCCTTCATATTATAGGCATTATGTCCCTGTTCCCTCATATTACAGGCATTATGTCTCTGTTCCTTCATATTATAGGCATTATGTCCCTGTTCCCTCATATTACAGGCATTTTGTCCCTGTTCCTTCATATTATAGGCATTATGTCCCTGTTCCCTCATATTACTGGCATTATGTCCCCTGAAGGAGTGTACAGGGACAAAATTCCGGTAATATGTCCCTGTTCCCTCATCTTACAAGCATTATGTCCTTGTTCCTTCATATTACCGGCATTACGTCCCTGCTCCTTCATATTACCGGCATTATGTCCCTGTTCCTTCATATTACCGGCATTATGACCCTGTTCCCTCATATTACAGACATTATGTCCCTGTTCCCTCATCTTACCGGTATTATGTCCCTGTTCATTCATATTACAGACATTATAGCCCTGTTCCCTCATATTACAGGCATTATGCCCTATGTAGGAGGGAAAATTGATATAATGGCAGTAATATGTCCCTGTTCCCTCATCTTACCGCCAATATGTCCCTGTTTCCTCATCTTACAGGCATGATGTCCCTGTTCCTTCGTATTACCGGCATTACGTCCCTGCTCCTTCATATTACCGGCATTATGTCCCTGTTCAATCATATTAAAGACATTTTGTCCCTGTGCCTTCATATTACCGGCATTATGTCCCTGTTCCTTCATATTACAGGCATTATGATCCTGTTCCTTCATATTACCGGCATTATGTCCCTGTTCCCTCATCTTACCAGCATTATGTCCCTGTTCCTTCATATTAGCGGCATTATGTCCCTGTTCCTTTATATTACCGACATTATGTCCCTGTTCCCTCATATTACAGGCATAATGTCCCTGTTCCCTCATATTACAGGCATTATGCCCTATGTAGGAGTGAAAATTGATATAATTCCAGTAATATGTCCCTGTTCCCTCATCTTACCGCCAATATGTCCCTGTTTCCTCATCTTACAGGCATGATGTCCCTGTTCCTTCATAATACCGGCATTATGTCCCTGTTCCCTCATATTACTGGCATTATGTCCCCTGAAGAAGCATACAGGAACAAAATGCCGGTAATATGTCCCTGTACCCTCATCTTACAGGCATTATGTCCTTGTTCCTCGTATTACCGGCACTACGTCCCTGCTCCTTCATATTACCGGCATTATGTCCCTGTTCCTTCATATTACCAGCATTATGTCCCTGTTCCTTCATATTACAGGCATTTTGTCCCTGTTACTTCATATTACCGGCATTATGTCCTTATTCCTTCATATTACCGGCATTATGTCCCGGTTCCTTAATATTACAGGCATTATGTCCCTGTTCCTTCATGTTACCGGCATTATGTCCCTGTTCCTTCATATTACCGGCATTATGTCCATGTTCCCTCATATTACAGACATTATGTCCCTGTTCCCTCATCTTACAGGCATTATGTCCCTGTTCCCTCATGTTACTGGCATTACGTCCCTGTTCCTCCATATTACCGACATTACGTCCCTGTTCCTTCATATTACAGGCATTATCTCCTTTTTCCTTCATATTACCGGCATTATGTCCCTGTTCCTTCATATTACAGGCATTATGTCCCTGTTCCTTCATATTACAGGCAATATGTCCCTGTTCCCTCATCTTACCGGTATTATGTTTCTGTTCCCTCATATTACCGGCTTTATGTCCCTGTTCCCTCATATTACAGACATTAAATCCCTGTTCCCTCATATTACAGACATTATATCCCTGTTCCCTCATATTACAGGCATTATGTCCCTGTTCCTTCATATTATAGGCATTATGTCCCTGTTCCCTCATATGACAGGCATTATGTCCCTGTTCCTTCATATTACCGGCATTATGTCCCTGTTCCTTCATATTACAGGCATTATATCCCTGTCCCTTCATATTACCGGCATTATGTCCCTGTTCCCTCATATTACAGGCATTATGTCCTTGTTCCTTCATATTACAGACATTATGTCCCTGTTCCCTCATCTTACCGGTATTATGTTCCTGTTCCCTCATATTACCGGCTTTATGTCCCTGTTCCCTCATATTACAGACATTATATCACTGTTCCCTCATATTACAGGCATTATGTCCCTGTTCCTTCATATTACAGGCATTATGTCCCTGTTCCTTCATATTACCGGCATTATGTCCCTGTTCCCTCATATTACAGGCATTATGTCCCTGTTCCCTCATGTCACTGGCATTACGTCCCTGTTCCGCCATATTACCGACATTATGTCCCTGTTCCTTCATATTGCCGTCATTACGTCCCTGTTCCTTCATATTACAGGCATTATCTCCTTTTTCCTTCATATTATGTCCCTGTTCCTTAATATTACCGGCATTACGTCCCTGTTCCTTTATATTACTGACATTATGTCCCTGTTCCCTCATATTACAGACATTATGTCCCTGTTCCCTCATCTTACCGGCATTATATCCCTGTTCCTTCATTTTACCGGCATTATGTCCCTGTTCCTTCATATTACAGGCATTATGTCCCTGTTCCTTCATATTACAGGCATTATGTCCCTGTTCCCTCATCTTACCGGTATTATGTTCCTGTTCCCTCATATTACCGGCTTTATGTCCCTGTTCCCTCATATTACAGACATTATATCCCTGTTCCCTCATATTACAGACATTATATCCCTGTTCCCTCATATTACAGGCATTATGTCCCTGTTCCCTCATATTACAGGCATTATGTCCCTGTTTCCTCATCTTACAGGCATTATGTCCCTGTTCCTTTATATTACCGGCATTATGTCCTTGTTCCTTCTAATTACCGGCATTATGTCCCTGTTCCTTCATATTACAGGCATTATATCCCTGTCCCTTCATATTACCGGCATTATGTCCCTGTTCCCTCATATTACAGGCATTATGTCCCTGTTCCTTCATATTATAGGCATTATGTCCCTGTTCCCTCATATTACAGGCATTATGTCCCTGTTCCTTCATATTATAGGCATTATGTCCCTGTTCCCTCATATTACCGGCTTTATGTCCCTGTTCCCTCATATTACAGACATTATAGCCCTGTTCCCTCATATTACAGGCATTATGCCCTATGAAGGAGGGAAAATTGATATAATGGCAGTAATATGTCCCTGTTCCCTCATCTTACCGCCAATATGTCCCTGTTTCCTCATCTTACCGCCAATATGTCCCTGTTTCCTCATCTTACAGGCATGATGTCCCTGTTCCTTCGTATTACCGGCATTACGTCCCTGCTCCTTCATATTACCGGCATTATGTCCTTTTTCCTTCATATTACCGGCATTATGTCCCTGTTCCTTCATATTACCGGCATTATGTCCATGTTCCCTCATATTACCGGCATTATGTCCCTGCTCCCTCATGTTACTGGCATTACGTCCCTGTTCCTCCATATTACCGACATTATGTCCCTGTTCCCTCATATTACCGGCTTTATGTCCCTGTTCCCTCATATTACAGACATTATATCCCTGTTCCCTCATATTACAGACATTATATCCCTGTTCCCTCATATTACAGGCATTATGTCCCTGTTCCCTCATATTACAGGCATTATGTCCCTGTTTCCTCATCTTACAGGCATTATGTCCCTGTTCCTTTATATTACCGGCATTATGTCCTTGTTCTAATTACCGGCATTATGTCCCTGTTCCTTCATATTACAGGCATTATATCCCTGTCCCTTCATATTACCGGCATTATGTCCCTGTTCCCTCATATTACAGGCATTATGTCCCTGTTCCTTCATATTATAGGCATTATGTCCCTGTTCCCTCATATTACTGGCATTATGTCCCGTTCCTTCATATTACCAACATTATGTCCTTGTTCCTTCATATTAGAGGCATTATGTCCCTGTTCCCTCATATTAAAGGCATTATGATTCTGTTCCTTCATATTACCGGCATTATGTCCCTGTTCCTTCATATTGCCGTCATTACGTCCCTGTTCCTTCATATTACAGGCATTTTCTCCTTTTTCCTTCATATTACCGGCATTATGTCCCTGTTCCTTAATATTAACGGCATTACGTCCCTGTTCCTTTATATTACTGACATTATGTCCCTGTTCCCTCATATTACAGACATTATGTCCCTGTTCCCTCATCTTACCGGAATTATATCCCTGTTCCTTCATTTTACCGGCATTATGTCCCTGTTCCTTCATATTAGCGGCATTATGTCCCTGTTCCTTTATATTACCGACATTATGTCCCTGTTCCCTCATATTACAGGCATAATGTCCCTGTTCCCTCATATTACTGGCATTATGTCCCCTGAAGAAGGGTACAGGAACAAAATGCCGGTAATATGCCCCTGTACCCTCATCTTACAGGCATTATGTCCCTGTTCCTTCATATTACCAGCATTATGTCCCTGTTCCTTCATATTACCAGCATTATGTCCCTGTTCCTTCATATTAACAGGCATTTTGTCCCTGTTCCTTCATATTACCGGCATTATGTCCTTTTTCCTTAATATTACCGGCATTATGTCCTTGTTCCTTCATATTACCAGCATTATGTCCCTGTTCCCTCATGTTACTGGCATTACGTCACTGTTCCTCCATATTACCGACATTATGTCCATGTTCCTTCATATTACAGGCATTATCTCCTTTTTCCTTCAAATTACCGGCATTATGTCCCTGTTCCTTCATATTACCGGCATTACGTCCCTGTTCCTTTATATTACCGACATTATGTCCCTGTTCCCTCATATTACAGACATTATGTTCCTGTTCCCTCATCTTACCGGCATTATATCCCTGTTCCTTCATATTACAGGCATTATGTCACTGTTCCTTCATATTACAGGCATTATGTCCCTGTTCCCTCATCTTACCGGTATTATGTTCCTGTTCCCTCATATTACCGGCTTTATGTCCCTGTTCCCTCATATTACAGACATTATATCCCTGTTCCCTCATATTACAGACATTATATCCCTGTTCCCTCATATTACAGGCATTATGTCCCTGTTCCCTCATATTACAGGCATTATGTCCCTGTTTCCTCATCTTACAGGCATTATGTCCCTGTTCCTTTATATTACCGGCATTATGTCCTTGTTCCTTCTAATTACCGGCATTATGTCCCTGTTCCTTCATATTACAGGCATTATATCCCTGTCCCTTCATATTACCGGCATTATGTCCCTGTTCCTTCATATTACAGGCATTATATCCCTGTCCCTTCATATTACAGGCATTATGTCCCTGTTCCTTCATATTACCGGCACTATATCCCTGTCCCTTCATATTACCGGCATTATGTCCCTGTTCCCTCATATTACAGGCATTATGTCCCTGTTCCTTAATATTATAGGCATTATGTCCCTGTTCCCTCATATTACAGGCATTATGTCCCTGTTCCTTCATATTATAGGCATTATGTCCCTGTTTCCTCATCTTACCGGCATTATGTCCCGTTCCTTCATATTACCAACATTATGTCCTTGTTCCTTCATATTAGCGGCATTATGTCCCTGTTCCTTCATATTACAGGCATTATGATTCTGTTCCTTCATATTACCGGCATTATGTCCCTGTTCCCTCATCTTACCAGCATTATGTCCCTGTTCCTTCATATTAGCGGCATTATGTCCCTGTTCCTTTATATTACCGACATTATGTCCCTGTTCCCTCATATTACAGGCATAATGTCCCTGTTCCCTCATATTACTGGCATTATGGCCCCTGAAGAAGGCTACAGGAACAAAATGCCGGTAATATGTCCCTGTACCCTCATCTTACAGGCATTATGTCCCTGTTCCTTCATATTACCAGCATTATGTCCCTGTTCCTTCATATTACCAGCATTGTGTCCCTGTTCCTTCATATTACAGGCATTTTGTCCCTGTTCCTTCATATTACCGGCATTATGTCCCTGTTCCTTCATATTACCGGCATTATGTCCATGTTCCCTCATATTACCAGCATTATGTCCCTGTTCCCTCATGTTACTGGCATTACGTCCCTGTTCCTCCATATTACCGACATTATGTCCCTGTTCCTTCATATTGCCGTCATTACGTCCCTGTTCCTTCATATTACAGGCATTATCTACTTTTTCCTTCATATTACCGGCATTATGTCCCTGTTCCTTCATATTACCGGCATTACGTCCCTGTTCCTTTATATTACCGACATTATGTCCCTGTTCCCTCATATTAAAGACATTATGTCCCTCTTCCCTCATCTTACCGGCATTATATCCCTGTTCCTTCATATTACAGGCATTATGTCCCTGTTCCCTCATATTACAGACATTATATCCCTGTTCCCTCATATTACAGACATTATATCCCTGTTCCCTCATATTACAGGCATTATGTCCCTGTTCCCTCATATTACAGGCATTATGTCCCTGTTTCCTCATCTTACAGGCATTATGTCCCTGTTCCTTTATATTACCGGCATTATGTCCTTGTTCCTTCTAATTACCGCCATTATGTCCCTGTTCCTTCATATTACAGGCATTATATCCCTGTCCCTTCATATTACCGGCATTATGTCCCTGTTCCCTCATATTACAGGCATTATGTGCCTGTTCCTTAATATTATAGGCATTATGTCCCTGTTCCCTCATATTACAGGCATTATGTCCCTGTTCCTTCATATTATAGGCATTATGTCCCTGTTCCTTCATATTAAAGGCATTATGTCCCTGTTTCCTCATCTTACCGGCATTATGTCCCGTTCCTTCATATTACCAACATTATGTCCCTGTTCCTTCATATTACAGGCATTATGATTCTGTTCCTTCATATTACCGGCATTATGTCCCTGTTCCCTCATCTTACCAGCATTATGTCCCTGTTCCTTCATATTAGCGGCATTATGTCCCTGTTCCTTTATATTACCGACATTATGTCCCTGTTCCCTCATATTACAGGCATAATGTCCCTGTTCCCTCATATTACTGGCATTATGTCTCTGTTCCCTCATATTACTGGCATTATATCCCTGTTCCTTCATATTACAGGCATTATGTCCCTGTTCCTTCATATTACAGGCATTATGTCCCTGTTCCCTCATATTACTGGCATTATGTCCCTGTTCCCTCATCTTACCGGTATTATGTTCCTGTTCCCTCATATTACCGGCTTTATGTCCCTGTTCCCTCATATTACAGACATTATATCCCTGTTCCCTCATATTACAGACATTATATCCCTGTTCCCCCATATTACAGGCATTATGTCCCTGTTCCCTCATATTACAGGCATTATGTCCCTGTTTCCTCATCTTACAGGCATTATGTCCCTGTTCCTTTATATTACCGGCATTATGTCCTTGTTCATTCTAATTACCGGCATTATGTCCCTGTTCCTTCATATTACAGGCATTATATCCCTGTCCCTTCATATTACCGGCATTATGTCCCTGTTCCCTCATATTACAGGCATTATGTCCCTGTTCCTTCATATTATAGGCATTATGTCCCTGTTCCCTCATATTACAGGCATTATGTCTCTGTTCCTTCATATTATAGGCATTATGTCCCTGTTCCCTCATATTACAGGCATTTTGTCCCTGTTCCTTCATATTATAGGCATTATGTCCCTGTTCCCTCATATTACTGGCATTATGTCCCCTGAAGGAGTGTACAGGGACAAAATTCCGGTAATATGTCCCTGTTCCCTCATCTTACAAGCATTATGTCCTTGTTCCTTCATATTACCGGCATTACGTCCCTGCTCCTTCATATTACCGGCATTATGTCCCTGTTCCTTCATATTACCGGCATTATGACCCTGTTCCCTCATATTACAGACATTATGTCCCTGTTCCCTCATCTTACCGGTATTATGTCCCTGTTCCCTCATATTACAGACATTATAGCCCTGTTCCCTCATATTACAGGCATTATGCCCTATGTAGGAGGGAAAATTGATATAATGGCAGTAATATGTCCCTGTTCCCTCATCTTACCGCCAATATGTCCCTGTTTCCTCATCTTACAGGCATGATGTCCCTGTTCCTTCGTATTACCGGCATTACGTCCCTGCTCCTTCATATTACCGGCATTATGTCCCTGTTCAATCATATTAAAGACATTTTGTCCCTGTGCCTTCATATTACCGGCATTATGTCCCTGTTCCTTCATATTACAGGCATTATGATCCTGTTCCTTCATATTACCGGCATTATGTCCCTGTTCCCTCATCTTACCAGCATTATGTCCCTGTTCCTTCATATTAGCGGCATTATGTCCCTGTTCCTTTATATTACCGACATTATGTCCCTGTTCCCTCATATTACAGGCATAATGTCCCTGTTCCCTCATATTACAGGCATTATGCCCTATGTAGGAGGGAAAATTGATATAATTCCAGTAATATGTCCCTGTTCCCTCATCTTACCGCCAATATGTCCCTGTTTCCTCATCTTACAGGCATGATGTCCCTGTTCCTTCATAATACCGGCATTATGTCCCTGTTCCTTCATAATACCGGCATTATGTCCCTGTTCCCTCATATTACTGGCATTATGTCCCCTGAAGAAGCATACAGGAACAAAATGCCGGTAATATGTCCCTGTACCCTCATCTTACAGGCATTATGTCCTTGTTCCTCGTATTACCGGCACTACGTCCCTGCTCCTTCATATTACCGGCATTATGTCCCTGTTCCTTCATATTACCAGCATTATGTCCCTGTTCCTTCATATTACAGGCATTTTGTCCCTGGTCCTTCATATTACCGCCATTATGTCCTTATTCCTTCATATTACCGGCATTATGTCCCGGTTCCTTAATATTACAGGCATTATGTCCCTGTTCCTTCATGTTCCCGGCATTATGTCCCTGTTCCCTCATGTTACTGGCATTACGTCCCTGTTCCTCCATATTACCGACATTACGTCCCTGTTCCTTCATATTACAGGCATTATCTCCTTTTTCCTTCATATTACCGGCATTATGTCCCTGTTCCTTCATATTACAGGCATTATGTCCCTGTTCCTTCATATTACAGGCAATATGTCCCTGTTCCCTCATCTTACCGGTATTATGTTCCTGTTCCCTCATATTACCGGCTTTATGTCCCTGTTCCCTCATATTACAGACATTAAATCCCTGTTCCCTCATATTACAGACATTATATCCCTGTTCCCTCATATTACAGGCATTATGTCCCTGTTCCTTCATATTATAGGCATTATGTCCCTGTTCCCTCATATGACAGGCATTATGTCCCTGTTCCTTCATATTACCGGCATTATGTCCCTGTTCCTTCATATTACAGGCATTATATCCCTGTCCCTTCATATTACCGGCATTATGTCCCTGTTCCCTCATATTACAGGCATTATGTCCCTGTTCCTTCATATTATAGGCATTATGTCCCTGTTCCCTCATATTACAGGCATTATGTCCCTGTTCCTTCATATTATAGGCATTATGTCCCTGTTCCCTCATATTACAGGCATTATGTCCCTGTTCCTTCATATTACCGGCATTATGTCCCTGTTCCCTCATATTACAGGCATTATGTCCCTGTTCCCTCATGTTACTGGCATTACGTCCCTGTTCCTCCATATTACCGACATTATGTCCCTGTTCCTTCATATTGCCGTCATTACGTCCCTGTTCCTTCATATTACAGGCATTATCTCCATTTTCCTTTATATTACCGGCATTATGTCCCTGCTCCTTCATATTACCGCCATTACATCCCTGTTCCTTTATATTACTGACATTATGTCCCTGTTCCCTCATATTACAGACATTATGTCCCTGTTCCCTCATCTTACCGGTATTATGTTCCTGTTCCCTCATATTACCGGCTTTATGTCCCTGTTCCCTCATATTACAGACATTATATCACTGTTCCCTCATATTACAGGCATTATGTCCCTGTTCCTTCATATTACAGGCATTATGTCCCTGTTCCTTCATATTACCGGCATTATGTCCCTGTTCCCTCATATTACAGGCATTATGTCCCTGTTCCCTCATGTCACTGGCATTACGTCCCTGTTCCGCCATATTACCGACATTATGTCCCTGTTCCTTCATATTGCCGTCATTACGTCCCTGTTCCTTCATATTACAGGCATTATCTCCTTTTTCCTTCATATTATGGCATTATGTCCCTGTTCCTTAATATTACCGGCATTACGTCCCTGTTCCTTTATATTACTGACATTATGTCCCTGTTCCCTCATATTACAGACATTATGTCCCTGTTCCCTCATCTTACCGGCATTATATCCCTGTTCCTTCATTTTACCGGCATTATGTCCCTGTTCCTTCATATTACAGGCATTATGTCCCTGTTCCTTCATATTACAGGCATTATGTCCCTGTTCCCTCATCTTACCGGTATTATGTTCCTGTTCCCTCATATTACCGGCTTTATGTCCCTGTTCCCTCATATTACAGACATTATATCCCTGTTCCCTCATATTACAGACATTATGTCCCTGTTCCCTCATATTACAGGCATTATGTCCCTGTTCCCTCATATTACAGGCATTATGTCCCTGTTTCCTCATCTTACAGGCATTATGTCCCTGTTCCTTTATATTACCGGCATTATGTCCTTGTTCCTTCTAATTACCGGCATTATGTCCCTGTTCCTTCATATTACAGGCATTATATCCCTGTCCCTTCATATTACCGGCATTATGTCCCTGTTCCCTCATATTACAGGCATTATGTCCCTGTTCCTTCATATTATAGGCATTATGTCCCTGTTCCCTCATATTACAGGCATTATGTCCCTGTTCCTTCATATTACAGGCATTATATCCCTGTCCCTTCATATTACCGGCATTATGTCCCTGTTCCCTCATATTACAGGCATTATGTCCCTGTTCCTTCATATTATAGGCATTATGTCCCTGTTCCCTCATATTACAGGCATTATGTCCCTGTTCCTTCATATTATAGGCATTATGTCCCTGTTCCCTCATATTACAGGCATTATGTCCCTGTTCCTTCATATTACCGGCATTATGTCCCTGTTCCCTCATATTACAGGCATTATGTCCCTGTTCCCTCATGTTACTGGATTTACGTCCCTGTTCCTCCATATTACCGACATTATGTCCCTGTTCCTTCATATTGCCGTCATTACGTCCCTGTTCCTTCATATTACAGGCATTATCTCCATTTTCCTTTATATTACCGGCATTATGTCCCTGTTCCTTCATATTACCGGCATTACATCCCTGTTCCTTTATATTACTGACATTATGTCCCTGTTCCCTCATATTACAGACATTATGTCCCTGTTCCCTCATCTTACCGGTATTATGTTCCTGTTCCCTCATATTACCGGCTTTATGTCCCTGTTCCCTCATATTACAGACATTATATCCCTGTTCCCTCATATTACAGGCATTATGTCCCTGTTCCTTCATATTATAGGCATTATGTCCCTGTTCCCTCATATTACAGGCATTATGTCCCTGTTCCTTCATATTACAGGCATTATGTCCCTGTTCCCTCATATTACAGGCATTATGTCCCTGTTTCCTCATCTTACAGGCATTATGTCCCTGTTCCTTTATATTACCGGCATTATGTCCTTGTTCCTTCTAATTACCGGCATTATGTCCCTGTTCCTTCATATTACAGGCATTATATCCCTGTCCCTTCATATTACCGGCATTATGTCCCTGTTCCCTCATATTACAGACATTATATCCCTGTTCCCTCATATTACAGGCATTATGTCCCTGTTCCTTCATATTATAGGCATTATGTCCCTGTTCCCTCATATTACAGGCATTATGTCCCTGTTCCTTCATATTATAGGCATTATGTCCCTGTTCCCTCATATTACAGGCATTATGTCCCTGTTCCTTCATATTACCGGCATTATGTCCCTGTTCCCTCATATTACAGGCATTATGTCCCTGTTCCCTCATGTTACTGGCATTACGTCCCTGTTCCTCCATATTACCGACATTATGTCCCTGTTCCTTCATATTGCCGTCATTACGTCCCTGTTCCTTCATATTACAGGCATTATCTCCATTTTCCTTTATATTACCGGCATTATGTCCCTGTTCCTTCATATTACCGGCATTACATCCCTGTTCCTTTATATTACTGACATTATGTCCCTGTTCCCTCATATTACAGACATTGTCCCTGTTCCCTCATCTTACCGGTATTATGTTCCTGTTCCCTCATATTATCGGCTTTATGTCCCTGTTCCCTCATATTACAGACATTATATCCCTGTTCCCTCATATTATAGACATTATATCCATGTTCCCTCATATTACAGGCATTATGTCCCTGTTCCCTCATATTACAGGCATTATGTCCCTGTTTCCTCATCTTACAGGCATTATGTCCCTGTTCCCTCATATTACAGGCATTATATCCCTGTCCCTTCATATAACCGGCATTATGTCCCTGTTCCCTCATATTACAGGCATTATATCCCTGTCCCTTCATATAACCGGCATTATGTCCCTGTTCCCTCATATTACAGGCATTATGTCCCTGTACCTTCATATTATAGGCATTATGTCCCTGTTCCCTCATATTACAGGCATTATGTCCCTGTTCCTTCATATTATAGGCATTATGTCCCTGTTCCCTCATATTACTGGCATTATGTCCCTGTTCCTTCATATTACCGGCATTATGTCCATGTTCCCTCATCTTACCGGCATTATGTCCCGTTCCTTCATATTACCAACATTATGTCCTTGTTCCTTCATATTAGCGTCATTATGTCCCTGTTCCTTCATATTACAGGCATTATGATTCTGTTCCTTCATATTACCGGCATTATATCCCTGTTCCCTCATCTTACCAGCATTATGTCCCTGTTCCTTCATATTAGCGGCATTATGTCCCTGTTCCTTTATATTACCGACATTATGTCCCTGTTCCCTCATATTACAGGCATAATGTCCCTGTTCCCTCATATTACTGGCATTATGTCCCTGTTCCCTCATATTACCAGCATTATGTCCCTGTTCCTTCATATTACCAGCATTATGTCCCTGTTCCTTCATATTACAGGCATTTTGTCCCTGTTCCTTCATATTACCGGCATTATGTCCTTTTTCCTTCATATTACCGGCATTATGTCCCTGTTCCTTCATATTACCAGCATTATGTCCCTGTTCCTTCATATTACCAGCATTATGTCCCTGTTCCCTCATGTTACAGGCATTACGTCCCTGTTCCTCCATATTACCGACATGATGTCCTTGTTCCTTCATATTGCCGTCATTACATCCCTGTTCCTTCATATTACAGGCATTATCTCCTTTTTCCTTCATATTACCGGCATTATGGCCCTGTTCCTTCATATTACCGGCATTACGTCCCTGTTCCTTTATATTACAGGCATTATCTCCTTTTTCCTTCATATTACCGGCATTACGTCCCTGTTCCTTTATATTACAGGCATTATCTCCTTTTTCCTTCATATTACAGGCATTACGTCCCTGTTCCTTCATATTACAGGCATTATCTCCTTTTTCCTTCATATTACCGGCATTATGGCCCTGTTCCTTCATATTACCGGCATTACGTCCCTGTTCCTTTATATTACCGACATTATGTCCCTGTTCCCTCATATTACAGACATTATGTCCCTGTTCCCTCATCTTACCGGCATTATATCCCTGTTCCTTCATATTACAGGCATTATGTCCCTGTTCCTTCATATTACCGGCATTATGTCCTTGTTCCTTCTAATTACCGGCATTATGTCCCTGTTCCTTCATATTACAGACATTATATCCCTGTCCCTTCATATTACCGGCATTATGTCCCTGTTCCCTCATATTACAGGCATTATGTCCTTGTTCCTTCATATTAGCGGCATTATGTCCCTGTTCCTTCATATTACAGGCATTATGATTCTGTTCCTTCATATTACCGGCATTATGTCCTCTGAAGGAGTGTACAGGGACAAAATTCCGGTAATATGTCCCTGTTCCCTCATCTTACAAGCATTATGTCCTTGTTCCTTCATATTACCGGCATTACGTCCCTGCTCCTTCATATTACCGGCATTATGTCCCTGTTTCTTCATATTACCGGCATTATGTCCCTGTTCCCTCATATTACAGACATTATGTCCCTGTTCCCTCATCTTACCGGTATTATGTTCCTGTTCCCTCATATTACCGGCTTTATGTCCCTGTTCCCTCATATTACAGACATTATAGCCCTGTTCCCTCATATTACAGGCATTATGCCCTATGTAGGAGGGAAAATTGATATAATGGCAGTAATATGTCCCTGTTCCCTCATCTTAAAGGCATGATGTCCCTGTTCCTTCGTATTACCGGCATTACGTCCCTGCTCCTTCATATTACCGGCATTATGTCCCTGTTCAATCATATTAAAGACATTTTGTCCCTGTGCCTTCATATTACCGGCATTATGACTATGTACCTTCATATTACCGGCATTATGTCCCTGTTCCTTCATATTACAGGCATTATGTCCCTGTTCCTTCATATTACAAGCATTATGATCCTGTTCCTTCATATTACCGGCATTATGTCCCTGTTCCCTCATCTTACCAGCATTATGTCCCTGCTCCTTCATATTACCGGCATTATGTCCCTGTTCCTTCATATTACCAGCATTATGTCCCTGTTCCTTCATATTACAGGCATTTTGTCCCTGTTCCTTCATATTACCGTCATTATGTCCTTTTTCCTTCATATTACCGGCATTATGTCCCGGTTCCTTCATATTACAGGCATTATGTCCCTGTTCCTTCATGTTACCGGCATTATGTCCCTGTTCCTTCATATTACCGGAATTATGTCCTTTTTCCTTCATATTACCGGCATTATGTCCCTGTACCCTCATATTACAGGCATTATGTCCCTGTTCCTTAATATTACCAGCATTATGTCCCTGTTCCTTCATATTATAGGCATTATGTCCCTGTTCCCTCATATTACAGGCATTATGTCCCTGTTCCCTCATATTACTGGCATTATGTCCCCTGAAGGAGTGTACAGGGACAAAATTCCGGTAATATGTCCCTGTTCCCTCATCTTACAAGCATTATGTCCTTGTTCCTTCATATTACCGGCATTACGTCCCTGCTCCTTCATATTACCGGCATTATGTCCCTGTTCCTTCATATTACCGACATTATGTCCCTGTTCCCTCATATTACAGGCATAATGTCCCTGTTCCCTCATATTACAGGCATTATGCCCTATATAGGAGGGAAAATTGATATAATTCCAGTAATATGTCCCTGTACCCTCATCTTACAGGCATTATGTCCCCTGAAGAAGGGTACAGGAACAAAATGCCGGTAATATGTCCCTGTACCCTCATATTACAGGCATTATGTCCCTGTTCCCTCATATTACTGGCATTATGTCCCCTGAAGGAGTGTACAGGGACAAAATTCCGGTAATATGTCCCTGTTCCCTCATATTACAGGCATTATGTCCTTGTTCCTCGTATTACCGGCATTACGTCCCTGCTCCTTCATATTACCGGCATTATGTCCCTGTTCCTTCATATTACCAGCATTATGTCCCTGTTCCTTCATATTACAGGCATTTTGTCCCTGTTCCTTCATATTACCGTCATTATGTCCTTTTTCCTTCATATTACCGGCATTATGTCCCGGTTCCTTCATATTACAGGCATTATGTCCCTGTTCCTTCATGTTACCGGCATTATGTCCCTGTTCCTTCATATTACCGGAATTATGTCCTTTTTCCTTCATATTACCGGCATTATGTCCCTGTTCCTTCATATTACCAGCATTATGTCCCTGTTCCTTCATATTACCAGCATTATGTCCCTGTTCCCTCATGTTACTGGCATTACGTCCCTGTTCCTCCATATTACCGACATTATGTCCCTGTTCCTTCATATTGCCGTCATTACGTCCCTGTTCCTTCATATTACAGGCATTGTCTCCTTTTTCCTTCATATTACCGGCATTATGTCCCTGTTCCTTCATATTACCGGCATTATGGCCCTGTTCCTTCATATTACCGGCATTACGTCCCTGTTCCTTTATATTACCGACATTATGTCCCTGTTCCCTCATATTACAGACATTATGTCCCTGTTCCCTCATCTTACCGGCATTATATCCCTGTTCCTTCATATTACAGGCATTATGTCCCTGTTCCTTCATATTACAGTCATTATGTCCCTGTTCCCTCATCTTACCGGTATTATGTTCCTGTTCCCTCATATTACCGGCTTTATGTCCCTGTTCCCTCATATTACAGACATTATATCCCTGTTCCCTCATATTACAGACATTATATCCCTGTTCCCTCATATTACAGGCATTATGTCCCTGTTCCCTCATATTACAGGCATTATGTCCCTGTTTCCTCATCTTACAGGCATTATGTCCCTGTTCCTTTATATAACCGGCATTATGTCCTTGTTCCTTCTAATTACCGGCATTATGTCCCTGTTCCTTCATATTACAGGCATTATATCCCTGTCCCTTCATATTACCGGCATTATGTCCCTGTTCCCTCATATTACAGGCATTATGTCCTTGTTCCTTCATATTAGCGGCATTATGTCCCTGTTCCTTCATATTACAGGCATTATGATTCTGTTCCTTCATATTACCGGCATTATGTCCCTGTTCCCTCATCTTACCAGCATTATGTCCCTGTTCCTTCATATTACAGGCATTATGTCCCTGTTCCTTCATATTATAGGCATTATGTCCCTGTTCCCTCATATTACAGGCATTATGTCCCTGTTCCCTCATATTACTGGCATTATGTCCCCTGAAGGAGTGTACAGGGACAAAATTCCGGTAATATGTCCCTGTTCCCTCATCTTACAAGCATTATGTCCTTGTTCCTTCATATTACCGGCATTACGTCCCTGCTCCTTCATATTACCGGCATTATGTCCCTGTTCCTTCATATTAGCGACATTATGTCCCTGTTCCCTCATATTACAGGCATAATGTCCCTGTTCCCTCATATTACAGGCATTATGCCCTATATAGGAGGGAAAATTGATATAATTCCAGTAATATGTCCCTGTACCCTCATCTTACAGGCATTATGTCCTTGTTCCTCGTATTACCGGCATTACGTCCCTGCTCCTTCATATTACCGGCATTATGTCCCTGTTCCTTCATATTACCAGCATTATGTCCCTGTTCCTTCATATTACAGGCATTTTGTCCCTGTTCCTTCATATTACCGTCATTATGTCCTTTTTCCTTCATATTACCGGCATTATGTCCCGGTTCCTTCATATTACAGGCATTATGTCCCTGTTCCTTCATGTTACCGGCATTATGTCCCTGTTCCTTCATATTACCGGCATTATGTCCTTTTTCCTTCATATTACCGGCATTACGTCCCTGTTCCTTTATATTACCGACATTATGTCCCTGTTCCCTCATCTTACCGGCATTATGTCCCGGTTCCCTCATCTTACCGGTATTATGTTCCTGTTCCCTCATATTACCGGCTTTATGTCCCTGTTCCCTCATATTACAGACATTATATCCCTGTTCCCTCATATTACAGACATTATATCCCTGTTCCCTCATATTACAGGCATTATGTCCCTGTTCCCTCATATTACAGGCATTATGTCCCTGTTTCCTCATCTTACAGGCATTATGTCCCTGTTCCTTTATATAACCGGCATTATGTCCTTGTTCCTTCTAATTACCGGCATTATGTCCCTGTTCCTTCATATTACAGGCATTATGTCCTTGTTCCTTCATATTAGCGGCATTATGTCCCTGTTCCTTCATATTACAGGCATTATGATTCTGTTCCTTCATATTACCGGCATTATGTCCCTGTTCCCTCATCTTACCAGCATTATGTCCCTGTTCCTTCATATTAGCGGCATTATGTCCCTGTTCCTTTATATTACCGACATTATGTCCCTGTTCCCTCATATTACAGGCATAATGTCCCTGTTCCCTCATATTACTGGCATTATGTCCCCTGAAGAAGGGTACAGGAACAAAATGCGGGTAATATGTCCCTGTACCCTCATCTTACAGGCATTATGTCCCTGTTCCTTAATATTACCAGCATTATGTCCCTGTTCCTTCATATTACCAGCATTATGTCCCTGTTCCCTCATATTACAGGCATTATGTCCCTGTTCCCTCATATTACAGGCATTATGTCCCTGTTCCCTCATATTACTGGCATTATGTCCCCTGCAGGAGTGTACAGGGACAAAATTCCGGTAATATGTCCCTGTTCCCTCATCTTACAAGCATTATGTCCTTGTTCCTTCATATTACCGGCATTACGTCCCTGCTCCTTCATATTACCGGCATTATGTCCCTGTTCCTTCATATTACCGACATTATGTCCCTGTTCCCTCATATTACAGGCATAATGTCCCTGTTCCCTCATATTACAGGCATTATGCCCTATGTAGGAGGGAAAATTGATATAATTCCAGTAATATGTCCCTGTTCCCTCATCTTACCGCCAATATGTCCCTGTTTCCTCATCTTACAGGCATGATGTCCCTGTTCCTTCATAATACCGGCATTATGTCCCTGTTCCCTCATATTACTTGCATTATGTCCCCTGAAGAAGCGTACAGGAACAAAATGGCGGTAATATGTCCCTGTACCCTCATCTTACAGGCATTATGTCCTTGTTCCTCGTATTACCGGCATTACGTCCCTGTTCCTTCATATTACCGGCATTATGTCCCTGTTCCTTCATATTACCAGCATTATGTCCGTGTTCCTTCATATTACCAGCATCATGTCCCTGTTCCTTCATATTACAGGCATTTTGTCCCTGTTCCTTCATATTACCGTCATTATGTCCTTTTTCCTTCATATTACCGGCATTATGTCCAGGTTCCTTCATATTACAGGCATTATGTCCCTGTTCCTTCATGTTACCGGCATTATGTCCCTGTTCCTTCATATTACCGGCATTATGTCCATGTTCCCTCATATTACAGACATTATGTCCCTGTTCCCTCATCTTACAGGCATTATGTCCCTGTTCCCTCATTTTACTGGCATTACGTCCCTGTTCCTCCATATTACCGACATTATGTCCCTGTTCCTTCATATTGCCGTCATTACGTCCCTGTTCCTTCATATTACAGGCATTATCTCCTTTTTCCTTCATATTACCGGCATTATGTCCCTGTTCCTTCATATTACCGGCATTATGTCCCTGTTCCTTTATATTACCGGCATTATGTCCTTGTTCCTTCTAATTACCGGCATTATGTCCCTGTTCCTTCATATTACAGGCATTATATCCCTGTCCCTTCATATTACCGGCATTATGTCCCTGTTCCCTCATAATACAGGCATTATCTCCTTTTTCCTTCATATTACCGGCATTATGTCCCTGTTCCTTTATATTACAGACATTATGTCCCTGTTCCCTCATATTACAGACATTATGTCCCTGTTCCCTCATCTTACCGGTATTATATCCCTGTTCCTTTATTTTACCGGCATTATGTCCCTGTTCCTTCATATTACAGGCATTATGTCCCTGTTCCTTCATATTACAGGCATTATGTCCCTGTTCCCTCATCTTACCGGTATTATGTTCCTGTTCCCTCATATTACCGGCTTTATGTCCCTGTTCCCTCATATTACAGACATTATATCCCTGTTCCCTCATATTACAGACATTATATCCCTGTTCCCTCATATTACAGGCATTATGTCCCTGTTCCCTCATATTACAGGCATTATGTCCCTGTTTCCTCATCTTACAGGCATTATGTCCCTGTTCCTTTATATTACCGGCATTATGTCCTTGTTCCTTCTAATTACCGGCATTATGTCCCTGTTCCTTCATATTACAGGCATTATATCCCTGTCCCTTCATATTACCGGCATTATGTCCCTGTTCCCTCATATTACAGGCATTATGTCCCTGTTCCTTCATATTATAGGCATTATGTCCCTGTTCCCTCATATTACAGGCATTATGTCCCTGTTCCTTCATATTATAGGCATTATGTCCCTGTTCCCTCATATTACAGGCATTATGTCCCTGTTCCTTCATATTACCGGCATTATGTCCCTGTTCCCTCATATTACAGGCATTATGTCCCTGTTCCCTCATGTTACTGGCATTACGTCCCTGTTCCTCCATATTACCGACATTATGTCCCTGTTCCTTCATATTACCGGCATTACGTCCCTGTTCCTTCATATTACAGGCATTATCTCCTTTTTCCTTCATATTACCGGCATTATGTCCCTGTTCCTTCATATTACCGGCATTACATCCCTGTTCCTTTATATTACTGACATTATGTCCCTGTTCCCTCATATTACAGACATTATGTCCCTGTTCCCTCATCTTACCGGCATTATATCCCTGTTCCTTCATTTTACCGGCATTATGTCCCTGTTCCTTCATATTACAGGCATTATGTCCCTGTTCCTTCATATTACAGGCAATATGTCCCTGTTCCCTCATCTTACCGGTATTATGTTCCTGTTCCCTCATATTACCGGCTTTATGTCCCTGTTCCCTCATATTACAGACATTATATCCCTGTTCCCTCATATTACAGACATTATATCCCTGTTCCCTCATATTACAGGCATTATGTCCCTGTTCCTTTATATTACCGGCATTATGTCCTTGTTCCTTCTAATTACCTGCATTATGTCCCTGTTCCTTCATATTACAGGCATTATATCCCTGTCCCTTCATATTACCGGCATTATGTCCCTGTTCCCTCATATTACAGGCATTATGTCCCTGTTCCTTCATATTATAGGCATTATGTCCCTGTTCCCTCATATTACAGGCATTATGTCCCTGTTCCTTCATATTATAGGCATTATGTCCCTGTTCCTTCATATTAAAGGCATTATGTCC
The DNA here is from genome assembly GCF_050947455.1 of Rhinoderma darwinii. Lineage (NCBI taxonomy): Eukaryota > Metazoa > Chordata > Amphibia > Anura > Rhinodermatidae > Rhinoderma > Rhinoderma darwinii. The sequence continues at coordinate 93,690,160 of NC_134697.1, read as the reverse complement.
CTGTTCCCTCATCTTACCGGCATTATGTCCCGTTCCTTCATATTACCAACAATATGTCCTTGTTCCTTCATATTAGCGGTATTATGTCCCTGTTCCTTTATATTACCGACATTATGTCCCTGTTCCCTCATATTACAGGCATAATGTCCCTGTTCCCTCATATTACTGGCATTATTACCCCTGAAGAAGGTTACAGGAACAAAATGCCGGTAATATGTCCCTGTACCCTCATCTTACAGGCATTATGTCCTTGTTCCTCGTATTACCGGCATTACGTCCCTGCTCCTTCATATTACCGGCATTATGTCCCTATTCCTTCATATTACCAGCATTATGTCCCTATTCCTTCATATTACCAGCATTACGTCTCTGTTCCTTCATATTACAGGCATTTTGTCCCTGTTCCTTCATATTACCGGCATTATGTCCTTTTTCCTTCATATTACCGGCATTATGTCCCTGTTCCTTCATATTACCGGCATTATGTCCATGTTCCCTCATATTACCAGCATTATGTCCCTGTTCCCTCATGTTACTGGCATTACGTCCCTGTTCCTTCATATTGCCGTCATTACGTCCCTGTTCCTTCATATTACAGGCATTATCTCCTTTTGCCTTCATATTACCGGCATTATGTCCCTGTTCCTTCATATTACCGGCATTACGTCCCTGTTCCTTTATATTACCGACATTATGTCCCTGTTCCCTCATATTACAGACATTATGTCCCTGTTCCCTCATCTTACCGGCATTATATCCCTGTTCCTTCATTTTACCGGCATTATGTCCCTGTTCCTTCATATTACAGGCATTATGTCCCTGTTCCTTCATATTACAGGCATTATGTCCCTGTTCCTTCATATTACAGGCATTTTGTCCCTGTTCCCTCATCTTACCGGTATTATGTTCCTGTTCCCTCATATTACCGGCTTTATGTCCCTGTTCCCTCATATTACAGACATTATATCCCTGTTCCCTCATATTACAGACATTATATCCCTGTTCCCTCATATTAACGGCATTATGTCCCTGTTTCCTCATCTTACAGGCATGATGTCCCTGTTCCTTTATAATACCAGCATTATGTCCCTGTTCCTTCATATTACAGGCATTATGTCCCTGTTCCTTCATGTTACCGGCATTATGTCCCTGTTCCTTCATATTACCGGCATTATGTCCATGTTCCCTCATATTACAGACATTATGTCCCTGTTCCCTCATCTTACAGGCATTATGTCCCTGTTCCCTCATGTTACCGCCATTACGTCCCTGTTCCTCCATATTACCGACATTATGTCCCTGTTCCTTCATATTGCCGTCATTACGTCCCTGTTCCTTCATATTACAGGCATTATCTCCTTGTTCCTTCATATTACCGGCATTATGTCCCTGTTCCTTCATATTACCGGCTTTATGTCCCTGTTCCTTCATATTACCGCCATTATGTCACTGTTCCCTCATCTTACAGGCATTATGTCCCAGTTCCATTATATTACCGGCATTATGTCCCTGTTCCCTCATATTACAGGCATTATGTTCCTGTTCCTTCATATTATAGGCATTATGTCCCTGTTCCCTCATATTACAGGCATTATGTCCCTGTTCCTTCATATTAAAGGCATTTATGTCCCTGTTCCCTCATATTACAGGCATAATGTCCCTGTTCCCTCATATTACTGGCATTATGTCCCCTGAAGGAGTGTACAGGGACAAAATTCCGGTAATATGTCCCTGTTCCCTCATCTTACAAGCATTATGTCCTTGTTCCTTCATATTTCCGGCATTACGTCCCTGCTCCTTCATATTACCGGCATTATGTCCCTGTTCCTTCATATTACCGGCATTATGTCCCTGTTCCCTCAAATTACAGACATTATGTCCCTGTTCCCTCATCTTACAGGCATGATGTCCCTGTTCCTTCATAATACCGGCATTATGTCCCTGTTCCCTCATCTTACCAGCATTATTTCCCTGTTCCTTCATATTAGCGGCATTATGTCCCTGCTCCTTTATATTACCGACATTATGTCCCTGTTCCCTCATATTACAGGCATAATGTCCCTGTTCCCTCATATTACAGGCATTATGCCCTATGTAGGAGGGAAAATTTATATAATTCCAGTAATATGTCCCTGTTCCCTCATCTTACCGCCAATATGTCCCTGTTTCCTCATCTTACAGGCATTATGTCCTTGTTCCTCGTATTACCGGCATTACGTCCCTGCTCCTTCATATTACCGGCATTATGTCCCTGTTCCTTCATATTACCAGAATTATGTCCCTGTTCCTTCATATTACCAGCATTATGTCCCTGTTCCTTCATATTACAGGCATTTTGTCCCTGTTCCTTCATATTACCGGCATTATGTCCTTTTTCCTTCATATTACCGGCATTATGTCCCGGTTCCTTCATATTACAGGCATTATGTCCCCGTTCCTTCATGTTTCCGGCATTATGTCCCTGTTCCTTCATATTACCGGCATTATGTCCATGTTCCCTCATATTACAGACATTATGTCCCTGTTCCCTCATCTTACAGGCATTATGTCCCGGTTCCCTCATCTTACCGGTATTATGTTCCTGTTCCCTCATATTACCGGCTTTATGTCCCTGTTCCCTCATATTACAGACATTATATCCCTGTTCCCTCATATTACAGACATTATATCCCTGTTCCCTCATATTACAGGCATTATGTCCCTGTTCCCTCATATTACAGGCATTATGTCCCTGTTTCCTCATCTTACAGGCATTATGTCCCTGTTCCTTTATATAACCGGCATTATGTCCTTGTTCCTTCTAATTACCGGCATTATGTCCCTGTTCCTTCATATTACAGGCATTATGTCCTTGTTCCTTAATATTAGCGGCATTATGTCCCTGTTCCTTCATATTACAGGCATTATGATTCTGTTCCTTCATATTACCGGCATTATGTCCCTGTTCCCTCATCTTACCAGCATTATGTCCCTGTTCCTTCATATTAGCGGCATTATGTCCCTGTTCCTTTATATTACCGACATTATGTCCCTGTTCCCTCATATTACAGGCATAATGTCCCTGTTCCCTCATATTACTGGCATTATGTTCCCTGAAGAAGGGTACAGGAACAAAATGCCGGTAATATGTCCCTGTACCCTCATCTTACAGGCATTATGTCCCTGTTCCTTAATATTACCAGCATTATGTCCCTGTTCCTTCATATTATAGGCATTATGTCCCTGTTCCCTCATATTACAGGCATTATGTCCCTGTTCCCTCATATTACTGGCATTATGTCCCCTGAAGGAGTGTACAGGGACAAAATTCCGGTAATATGTCCCTTTTCCCTCATCTTACAAGCATTATGTCCTTGTTCCTTCATATTACCGGCATTACGTCCCTGCTCCTTCATATTACCGGCATTATGTCCCTGTTCCTTCATATTACCGACATTATGTCCCTGTTCCCTCATATTACAGGCATTATGCCCTATGTAGGAGGGAAAATTGATATAATTCCAGTAATATGTCCCTGTTCCCTCATCTTACCGCCAATATGTCCCTGTTTCCTCATCTTACAGGCATTATGTCCCTGTTCCTTCATATTACCGACATTATGTCCCTGTACCCTCATCTTACAGGCATTATGTCCTTGTTCCTCGTATTACCGGCATTACGTCCCTGTTCCTTCATGTTACCGGCATTATGTCCCTGTTCCTCCATATTACCGGTATTATATCCCTGTTCCTTCTTATTACCGGCATTATGTTCCTGTTCCTTCATATTACCAGCATTATGTCCGTGTTCCTTCATATTACCAGCATCATGTCCCTGTTCCTTCATATTACAGGCATTTTGTCCCTGTTCCTTCATATTACCGTCATTATGTCCTTTTTCCTTCATATTACCGGCATTATGTCCAGGTTCCTTCATATTACAGGCATTATGTCCCTGTTCCTTCATGTTACCGGCATTATGTCCCTGTTCCTTCATATTACCGGCATTATGTCCATGTTCCCTCATATTACAGACATTATGTCCCTGTTCCCTCATCTTACAGGCATTATGTCCCTGTTCCCTCATTTTACTGGCATTACGTCCCTGTTCCTCCATATTACCGACATTATGTCCCTGTTCCTTCATATTGCCGTCATTACGTCCCTGTTCCTTCATATTACAGGCATTATCTCCTTTTTCCTTCATATTACCGGCATTATGTCCCTGTTCCTTCATATTACCGGCATTATGTCCCTGTTCCTTTATATTACCGGCATTATGTCCTTGTTCCTTCTAATTACCGGCATTATGTCCCTGTTCCTTCATATTACAGGCATTATATCCCTGTCCCTTCATATTACCGGCATTATGTCCCTGTTCCCTCATATTACAGGCATTATCTCCTTTTTCCTTCATATTACCGGCATTATGTCCCTGTTCCTTTATATTACAGACATTATGTCCCTGTTCCCTCATATTACAGACATTATGTCCCTGTTCCCTCATCTTACCGGTATTATATCCCTGTTCCTTCATTTTACCGGCATTATGTCCCTGTTCCTTCATATTACAGGCATTATGTCCCTGTTCCTTCATATTACAGGCATTATGTCCCTGTTCCCTCATCTTACCGGTATTATGTTCCTGTTCCCTCATATTACCGGCTTTATGTCCCTGTTCCCTCATATTACAGACATTATATCCCTGTTCCCTCATATTACAGACATTATATCCCTGTTCCCTCATATTACAGGCATTATGTCCCTGTTCCCTCATATTACAGGCATTATGTCCCTGTTTCCTCATCTTACAGGCATTATGTCCCTGTTCCTTTATATTACCGGCATTATGTCCTTGTTCCTTCTAATTACCGGCATTATGTCCCTGTTCCTTCATATTACAGGCATTATATCCCTGTCCCTTCATATTACCGGCATTATGTCCCTGTTCCCTCATATTACAGGCATTATGTCCCTGTTCCTTCATATTATAGGCATTATGTCCCTGTTCCCTCATATTACAGGCATTATGTCCCTGTTCCTTCATATTATAGGCATTATGTCCCTGTTCCCTCATATTACAGGCATTATGTCCCTGTTCCTTCATATTATAGGCATTATGTCCCTGTTCCCTCATATTACAGGCATTATGTCCCTGTTCCTTCATATTACCGGCATTATGTCCCTGTTCCCTCATATTACAGGCATTATGTCCCTGTTCCCTCATGTTACCGGCATTACGTCCCTGTTCCTCCATATTACCGACATTATGTCCCTGTTCCTTCATATTGCAGGCATTATCTCCTTTTTCCTTCATATTACCGGCATTATGTCCCTGTTCCTTCATATTACCGGCATTACATCCCTGTTCCTTTATATTACTGACATTATGTCCCTGTTCCCTCATATTACAGACATTATGTCCCTGTTCCCTCATCTTACCGGCATTATATCCCTGTTCCTTCATTTTACCGGCATTATGTCCCTGTTCCTTCATATTACAGGCATTATGTCCCTGTTCCTTCATATTACAGGCAATATGTCCCTGTTCCCTCATCTTACCGGTATTATGTTCCTGTTCCCTCATATTTCCGGCTTTATGTCCCTGTTCCCTCATATTACAGACATTATATCCCTGTTCCCTCATATTACAGGCATTATGTCCCTGTTCCCTCATATTACAGGCATTATGTCCCTGTTCCTTCATATTACAGGCATTATGTCCCTGTTTCCTCATCTTACAGGCATTATGTCCCTGTTCCTTTATATTACCGGCATTATGTCCTTGTTCCTTCTAATTACCGGCATTATGTCCCTGTTCCTTCATATTACAGGCATTATATCCCTGTCCCTTCATATTACCGGCATTATGTCCCTGTTCCCTCATATTACAGGCATTATGTCCCTGTTCCTTCATATTATAGGCATTATGTCCCTGTTCCCTCATATTACAGGCATTATGTCCCTGTTCCCTCATATTACAGGCATTATGTCCCTGTTCCTTCATATTATAGGCATTATGTCCCTGTTCCTTCATATTAAAGGCATTATGTCCCTGTTCCCTCATCTTACCGGCATTATGTCCCGTTCCTTCATATTACCAACAATATGTCCTTGTTCCTTCATATTAGCGGTATTATGTCCCTGTTCCTTTATATTACCGACATTATGTCCCTGTTCCCTCATATTACAGGCATAATGTCCCTGTTCCCTCATATTACTGGCATTATTACCCCTGAAGAAGGTTACAGGAACAAAATGCCGGTAATATGTCCCTGTACCCTCATCTTACAGGCATTATGTCCTTGTTCCTCGTATTACCGGCATTACGTCCCTGCTCCTTCATATTACCGGCATTATGTCCCTATTCCTTCATATTACCAGCATTATGTCCCTGTTCCTTCATATTACCAGCATTATGTCCCTGTTCCTTCATATTACAGGCATTTTGTCCCTGTTCCTTCATATTACCGGCATTATGTCCTTTTTCCTTCATATTACCGGCATTATGTCCCTGTTCCTTCATATTACCGGCATTATGTCCATGTTCCCTCATATTACCAGCATTATGTCCCTGTTCCCTCATGTTACTGGCATTACGTCCCTGTTCCTTCATATTGCCGTCATTACGTCCCTGTTCCTTCATATTACAGGCATTATCTCCTTTTGCCTTCATATTACCGGCATTATGTCCCTGTTCCTTCATATTACCGGCATTACGTCCCTGTTCCTTTATATTACCGACATTATGTCCCTGTTCCCTCATATTACAGACATTATGTCCCTGTTCCCTCATCTTACCGGCATTATATCCCTGTTCCTTCATTTTACCGGCATTATGTCCCTGTTCCTTCATATTACAGGCATTATGTCCCTGTTCCTTCATATTACAGGCATTTTGTCCCTGTTCCCTCATCTTACCGGTATTATGTTCCTGTTCCCTCATATTACCGGCTTTATGTCCCTGTTCCCTCATATTACAGACATTATATCCCTGTTCCCTCATATTACAGACATTATATCCCTGTTCCCTCATATTAACGGCATTATGTCCCTGTTTCCTCATCTTACAGGCATGATGTCCCTGTTCCTTTATAATACCAGCATTGTGTCCCTGTTCCTTCATATTACAGGCATTATGTCCCTGTTCCTTCATGTTACCGGCATTATGTCCCTGTTCCTTCATATTACCGGCATTATGTCCATGTTCCCTCATATTACAGACATTATGTCCCTGTTCCCTCATCTTACAGGCATTATGTCCCTGTTCCCTCATGTTACCGCCATTACGTCCCTGTTCCTCCATATTACCGACATTATGTCCCTGTTCCTTCATATTGCCGTCATTACGTCCCTGTTCCTTCATATTACAGGCATTATCTCCTTGTTCCTTCATATTACCGGCATTATGTCCCTGTTCCTTCATATTACCGGCATTATGTCACTGTTCCCTCATCTTACAGGCATTATGTCCCAGTTCCATTATATTACCGGCATTATGTCCCTGTTCCCTCATATTACAGGCATTATGTTCCTGTTCCTTCATATTATAGGCATTATGTCCCTGTTCCCTCATATTACAGGCATTATGTCCCTGTTCCTTCATATTAAAGGCATTTATGTCCCTGTTCCCTCATATTACAGGCATAATGTCCCTGTTCCCTCATATTACTGGCATTATGTCCCCTGAAGGAGTGTACAGGGACAAAATTCCGGTAATATGTCCCTGTTCCCTCATCTTACAAGCATTATGTCCTTGTTCCTTCATATTTCCGGCATTACGTCCCTGCGCCTTCATATTACCGGCATTATGTCCCTGTTCCTTCATATTACCGGCATTATGTCCCTGTTCCCTCAAATTACAGACATTATGTCCCTGTTCCCTCATCTTACCGGTATTATGTTCCTGTTCCCTCATATTACCGGCTTTATGTCCCTGTTCCCTCATATTACAGACATTATAGCCCTGTTCCCTTATATTACAGGCATTATGTCCCTGTTTCCTCATCTTACAGGCATGATGTCCCTGTTCCTTCATAATACCGGCATTATGTCCCTGTTCCTTCATAATACCGGCATTATGTCCCTGTTCCCTCATCTTACCAGCATTATTTCCCTGTTCCTTCATATTAGCGGCATTATGTCCCTGCTCCTTTATATTACCGACATTATGTCCCTGTTCCCTCATATTACAGGCATAATGTCCCTGTTCCCTCATATTACAGGCATTATGCCCTATGTAGGAGGGAAAATTGATATAATTCCAGTAATATGTCCCTGTTCCCTCATCTTACCGCCAATATGTCCCTGTTTCCTCATCTTACAGGCATTATGTCCTTGTTCCTCGTATTACCGGCATTACGTCCCTGCTCCTTCATATTACCGGCATTATGTCCCTGTTCCTTCATATTACCAGAATTATGTCCCTGTTCCTTCATATTACCAGCATTATGTCCCTGTTCCTTCATATTACAGGCATTTTGTCCCTGTTCCTTCATATTACCGGCATTATGTCCTTTTTCCTTCATATTACCGGCATTATGTCCCGGTTCCTTCATATTACAGGCATTATGTCCCCGTTCCTTCATGTTTCCGGCATTATGTCCCTGTTCCTTCATATTACCGGCATTATGTCCATGTTCCCTCATATTACAGACATTATGTCCCTGTTCCCTCATCTTACAGGCATTATGTCCCTGTCCCCTCATGTTACTGGCATTACGTCCCTGTTCCTCCATATTACCGACATTATGTCCCTGTTCCTTCATATTGCCGTCATTACGCCCCTGTTCCTTCATATTACAGGCATTATCTCCTTTTTCCTTCATATTACCGGCATTATGTCCCTGTTCCTTCATATTACCGGCATTACGTCCCTGTTCCTTTATATTACCGACATTATGTCCCTGTTCCCTCATATTACAGGCATTATGTCCCTGTTCCCTCATATTACAGGCATTATGTCCCTGTTTCCTCATCTTACAGGCATTATGTCCCTGTTCCTTTATATTACCGGCATTATGTCCTTGTTCCTTCTAATTACCGGCATTATGTCCCTGTTCCTTCATATTACAGGCATTATATCCCTGTCCCTTCATATTACCGGCATTATGTCCCTGTTCCCTCATATTACAGGCATTATGTCCCTGTTCCTTCATATTATAGGCATTATGTCCCTGTTCCCTCATATTACAGGCATTATGTCCCTGTTCCTTCATATTATAGGCATTATGTCCCTGTTCCCTCATATTACAGGCATTATGTCCCTGTTCCTTCATATTACCGGCATTATGTCCCTGTTCCCTCATATTACAGGCATTATGTCCCTGTTCCCTCATGTTACTGGCATTACGTCCCTGTTCCTCCATATTACCGACATTATGTCCCTGTTCCTTCATATTGCCGTCATTACGTTCCTGTTCCTTCATATTACCGGCATTACGTCCCTGTTCCTTCATATTACAGGCATTATCTCCTTTTTCCTTCATATTACCGGCATTATGTCCCTGTTCCTTCATATTACCGGCATTACATCCCTGTTCCTTTATATTACTGACATTATGTCCCTGTTCCCTCATATTACAGACATTATGTCCCTGTTCCCTCATCTTACCGGCATTATATCCCTGTTCCTTCATTTTACCGGCATTATGTCCCTGTTCCTTCATATTACAGGCATTATGTCCCTGTTCCTTCATATTACAGGCAATATGTCCCTGTTCCCTCATCTTACCGCCATTACGTCCCTGTTCCTCCATATTACCGACATTATGTCCCTGTTCCTTCATATTGCCGTCATTACGTCCCTGTTCCTTCATATTACAGGCATTATCTCCTTGTTCCTTCATATTACCGGCATTATGTCCCTGTTCCTTCATATTACCGCCATTATGTCACTGTTCCCTCATCTTACAGGCATTATGTCCCAGTTCCATTATATTACCGGCATTATGTCCCTGTTCCCTCATATTACAGGCATTATGTTCCTGTTCCTTCATATTATAGGCATTATGTCCCTGTTCCCTCATATTACAGGCATTATGTCCCTGTTCCTTCATATTAAAGGCATAATGTCCCTGTTCCCTCATATTACTGGCATTATGTCCCCTGAAGGAGTGTACAGGGACAAAATTCCGGTAATATGTCCCTGTTCCCTCATCTTACAAGCATTATGTCCTTGTTCCTTCATATTTCCGGCATTACGTCCCTGCTCCTTCATATTACCGGCATTATGTCCCTGTTCCTTCATATTACCGGCATTATGTCCCTGTTCCCTCAAATTACAGACATTATGTCCCTGTTCCCCCATCTTACCGGTATTATGTTCCTGTTCCCTCATATTACCGGCTTTATGTCCCTGTTCCCTCATATTACAGACATTATAGCCCTGTTCCCTTATATTACAGGCATTATGTCCCTGTTTCCTCATCTTACAGGCATGATGTCCCTGTTCCTTCATAATACCGGCATTATGTCCCTGTTCCCTCATCTTACCAGCATTATTTCCCTGTTCCTTCATATTAGCGGCATTATGTCCCTGCTCCTTTATATTACCGACATTATGTCCCTGTTCCCTCATATTACAGGCATAATGTCCTATGTAGGAGGGAAAATTGATATAATTCCAGTAATATGTCCCTGTTCCCTCATCTTACCGCCAATATGTCCCTGTTTCCTCATCTTACAGGCATTATGTCCTTGTTCCTCGTATTACTGGCATTACGTCCCTGCTCCTTCATATTACCGGCATTATGTCCCTGTTCCTTCATATTACCAGAATTATGTCCCTGTTCCTTCATATTACCAGCATTATGTCCCTGTTCCTTCATATTACAGGCATTTTGTCCCTGTTCCTTCATATTACCGGCATTATGTCCTTTTTCCTTCATATTACCGGCATTATGTCCCGGTTCCTTCATATTACAGACATTATGTCCCTGTTCCCTCATCTTACCGGCATTATATCCCTGTTCCTTCATTTTACCGGCATTATGTCCCTGTTCCTTCATATTACAGGCATTATGTCCCTGTTCCTTCATATTACAGGCATTATGTCCCTGTTCCCTCATCTTACCGGTATTATGTTCCTGTTCCCTCATATTACCGGCTTTATGTCCCTGTTCCCTCATATTACAGACATTATATCCCTGTTCCCTCATATTACAGGCATTATGTCCCTGTTCCCTCATATTACAGCCATTATGTCCCTGTTTCCTCATCTTACAGGCATTATGTCCCTGTTCCTTTATATTACCGGCATTATGTCCTTGTTCCTTCTAATTACCGGCATTATGTCCCTGTTCCTTCATATTACAGACATTATATCCCTGTCCCTTCATATTACCGGCATTATGTCCCTGTTCCCTCATATTACAGGCATTATGTCCCTGTTCCTTCATATTATAGGCATTATGTCCCTGTTCCCTCATATTACAGGCATTATGTCCCTGTTCCTTCATATTATAGGCATTATGTCCCTGTTCCTTCATATTAAAGGCATTATGTCCCTGTTCCCTCATCTTACCGGCATTATGTCCCGTTCCTTCATATTACCAACATTATGTCCTTGTTCCTTCATATTAGCTGCATTATGTCCCTGTTCCTTCATATTACAGGCTTTATGATCCTGTTCCTTCATATTAACGGCATTATGTCCCTGTTCCCTCATCTTACCGCCAATATGTCCCTGTTTCCTCATCTTACAGGCATGATGTCCCTGTTCCTTCATAATACCGGCATTATGGCCCTGTTCCCTCATCTTACCAGCATTATGTCCCTGTTCCCTCATATTACCGGCATTATATCCCTGTTCCTTCAAATTACAGGCATTATGTCCCTGTTCCCTCATCTTACCGGTATTATGTTCCTGTTCCCTCATCTTACAGGCATGATGTCCCTGTTCCTTTATAATACCAGCATTATGTCCCTGTTCCTTCATATTACAGGCATTATGTCCCTGTTCCTTCATGTTACCGGCATTATGTCCCTGTTCCTTCTTATTACCGGCATTATGTCCATGTTCCCTTATATTACAGACATTATGTCCTTGTTCCTTCATATTACCGGCATTATGTCCTTGTTCCTTCATATTACAGGCATTATGTCCCTGTTCCTTCATATTACCGGCATTATGTCCTTGTTCCCTCATCTTACAGGCATTATGTTCCTGTTCCCTCATGTTACCGGCATTACGTCCCTGTTCCTCCATATTACCGACATTATGTCCCTGTTCCTTCATATTGCCGTCACTACGTCCCTGTTCCTTCATATTACAGGCATTATCTCCTTGTTCCTTCATATTACCGGCATTATGTCCCTGTTCCTTCATATTACCGGCTATATGTCCCTGTTCCTTCATATTACCGCCATTATGTCACTGTTCCCTCATCTTACAGGCATTATGTCCCTGTTCCTTTATATTTCCGGCAGTATGTCCTTGTTCCTTCTAATTACCGGCATTACGTCCCTGCTCCTTCATATTACCGGCATTATGTCCCTGTTCCTTCATATTACTGGCATTATGTCCCTGTTCCTTCATATTACCGGCATTATGTCCCTGTTCCCTCATATTACAGACATTATGTCCCTGTTCCCTCATCTTACCGGCATTATGTCCCTGTTCCTTCATTTTACCGGCATTATGTCCCTGTTCCTTCATATTACAGGCATTATGTCCCTGTTCCTTCATATTACAGTCATTATGTCCCTGTTCCCTCATATTACAGACATTATATCCCTGTTCCCTCATATTACAGGCATTATGCCCTATGTAGGAGGGAAAATTGATATAATGCCAGTAATATGTCCCTGTTCCCTCATCTTACCGCTAATATGTCCCTGTTTCCTCATCTTACAGGCATGATGTCCCTGTTCCTTCATAATACTGGCATTATGTCCCTGTTCCCTCATATTACTGGCATTATGTCCCCTGAAGGAGGGTACAGGGACAAAATGCCGGTAATATGTCCCTGTTCCCTCATCTTACAGGCATTATGTCCCTGTTCCCTCGTATTACCGGCATTACGTCCCTGCTCCTTCATATTACCGGCATTATGTCCCAGTTCCTTCATATTACAGGTATTTTGTCCCTGTGCCTTCATATTACCGGCATTATGACTATGTTCCTTCATATTACCGGCATTATGTCCCTGTTCCTTCATATTACAGGCATTATGTCCCTGTTCCTTCATATTACAGGCATTATGTCCCTGTTCCTTCATATTACAAGCATTATCTCCTTGTTCCTTCATATTACCGGCATTATGTCCCTGTTCCTTCATATTACAGGCATTATGTCCTTGTTCCTTCATATTACCGGCATTATGTCCCTGTTCCTTCATATTACCGGCATTATGTCCCTATTCCTTCATATTACCGGCATTATGTCCCTGTTCCTTCATCTTACCGGTATTATGTCCCTGTTCCTTCATATTACCGGCATTATGTTCCTGTTCCTTCATATTACTGGCATTATGTCCCTGTTCCCTCATATTACCGGCATTATGTCCCTGTTCCTTCATACTATAGGCATTATGTCCCTGTTCCCTCATTCTACAGGCATTTTGACCCTGTTCCTTTATATTACAGGCATTATGTCCCTGTTCCCTCATATTACAGGCATTATGTCCCTGTTCCTTCATAATATAGGTATTATGTCCCTGTTCCCTCATCTTACCGCCATTATGTCCCTGTTCCTTCATATTACCGGCATTATGTCCTTGTTCCTTCATATTACCGGCATTATGTCCATGTTCCTTCATATTACCGGCATTATGTCCATGTTCCCTCATATTACAGACATTATGTCCCTTTTCCCTCATCTTATAGGCATTATGTCCCTGTTCCCTCATGTTACCGGCATTACGTCCCTGTTCCTCCATATTAACGGCATTATGTCCCTGTTCCTTCATATTACCGGCTTTATGTCCCTGTTCCTCCATATTACCGACATTATGTCCCTGTTCCCTCATATTACAGGCATTATCTCCTTGTTCGTTCATAATACCGGCATTATGTCCCTGTTCCTTCATATTACCGGCTTTATGTCCCTGTTCCTTCATATTACCGCCATTATGTCCCTGTTCCCTCATCTTACAGGCATTATGTCCCTGTTCCTTTATATTACCGGCATTATTTCCTTGTTCCTTCTAATTACCGGTATTATGTCCCTGTTCCCTCATATTACAGGCATTATGTCCCTGTTCCTTCATATTATAGGCATTATGTCCCTGTTCCCTCATATTACAGGCATTATGTCCCTGTTCCTTCATATTAAAGGCATTATGTCCCTGTTCCCTCATCTTACCGCCATCATGTCCCTGTTTCCTCATCTTACAGGCATGTTGTCCCTGTTCCTTCATAATACCGGCATTATGTCCCTGTTCCCTCATATTACAGGCATAATGTCCCTGTTCCCTCATATTACTGGCATTATGTCCCCTGAAGGAGGGTACAGGGACAAAATGTCGGTAATATGTCCCTGTTCCCTCATCTTACAGGCATTTTGTCCTTGTTCCTTCATATTACCGGCATTACGTCCCTGCTCCTTCATATTACCGGCATTATGTCCCTGTTCCTTCATATTACCGGCATTATGTCCCTGTTCCCTCATATTACATGCATTATGTCCCTGTTCCTTCATATTACAGTCATTATGTCCCTGTTCCCTAATCTTACCGGTATTATGTTCCTGTTCCCTCATATTACCGGCTTTATGTCCCTGTTCCCTCATATTACAGACATTATATCCCTGTTCCCTCATATTACAGGCATTATGCCCTATGTAGGAGGGAAAATTGATATAATGCCAGAAATATGTCCCTGTTCCCTCATCTCACCGCCAATATGTCCCTGTTTCCTCATCTTACAGGCATGATGTCCCTGTTCCTTCATAATACCGGCATTATGTCCCTGTTCCCTCATATTACTGGCATTATGTCCCCTGAAGGAAGGTACAGGGACAAAATGCCGGTAATATGTCCCTGTTCCCTCATCTTACAGGCATTATGTCCCTGTTCCCTCGTATTACCGGCATTACGTCCCTGCTCCTTCATATTACCGGCATTATGTCCCTGTTCCTTCATATTACAGGCATTTTGTCCCTGTGCCTATATATTACCGGCATTATGACTATGCTCTTCATATTACCGGCATTATGTCCCTGTTCCTTCATATTACAGGCATTATGTCCCTGTTCCTTCATATTACAGGCATTATCTCCTTGTTCCTTCATATTACCGGCATTATGTCCTTGTTTCTTCATATTACCGGCATTATGTCCCTGTTCCTTCATATTACCGGCTTTATGTCCCTGTTCCTTCATATTACCGGCATTATGTCCCTGTTCCTTCATATTACCGGCTTTATGTCCCTGTTCCTTCATATTACCGGCATTATGTCCCTGTTACCTCAACTTACCGGTATTATGTCCCTGTTCCTTCATATTACCGACATTATGTTCCTGTTCCTTCATATTACCGGCATTATGTCCCTGTTCCCTCATATTACCGGCATTATTTCCTTGTTCCTTCATACTATAGGCATTATGTCCCTGTTCCCTCATTCTACAGGCATTTTGACCCTGTTCCTTCATATTACAGGCATTATGTCCCTGTTCCCTCATATTACAGGCATTATGTGCCTGTTCCTTCATATTATAGGTATTATGTCCCTGTTCCCTCATATTACCGGCATTATGTCCTTGTTCCTTCATATTACCGGCATTATGTCCCTGTTCCTTCATATTACCGGCATTATGTCCATGTTCTCTCATATTACAGACATTATGTCCCTTTTCCCTCATCGTACAGGCATTATGTCCCTGTTCCTTCATGTTACCGGCATTACGTCCCTGTTCCTTCATATTACCGGCTTTATGTCCCTGTTCCTTCATATTACCGCCATTATGTCCCTGTTCCCTCATCTTACAGGCATTATGTCCCTGTTCCTTCATATTACCGACATTATGTCCCTGTTCCTTCATATTACAGGCTTTATCTCCTTGTTCCTTCATAATACCGGGATTATGTCCCTGTTCCTTCATATTACAGGTATTATATCCCTGTCCCTTCATATTACCGGCATTATGTCCCTGTTCCCTCATATTACAGGCATTATGTCCCTGTTCCTTCATATTTTAGGCATTATGTCCCTGTTCCCTCATATTACAGGCATTATGTCCCTGTTCCTTCATATTAAAGGCATTATGTCCCTGTTCCCTCATCTTACCGGCATTATGTCCCTGTTCCTTCATATAACAGGCATTATGATCCTGTTCCTTCATATTACAGGCATTATGTCCCTGTTCCTTCATATTACAGGCATTATGTCCCTGTCCCCTCATCTTACCGGTATTATGTTCCTGTTCCCTCATATTACCGGCATTATGTCCCTGTTCCTTCATATTAGCGGCATTATGTCCCTGTTCCTTTATATTACCGACATTATGTCCCTGTTCCCTCATATTACAGACATTATATCCCTGTTCCCTCATATTACAGGCATTATGCCCTATGTAGGAGGGAAAATTGATATAATGCCAGTAATATGTCCCTGTTCCTTCATAATACCGGTATTATGTCCCTGTTCCCTCATATTACAGGCATAATGTCCCTGTTCCCTCATATTACTGGCATTATGCAACCTGAAGAAGGGTACAGGAACAAAATGCCGGTAATATGTCCCTGTACCCTCATCTTACAGGCATTATGTCCCTGTTCCCTCGTATTACCGGCATTACGTCCCTGCTCCTTCATATTACCGGCATTATGTCCCTGTTCCTTCATATTACAGGCATTTTGTCCCTGTTCCTTCATATTACCGGCATTATGTCCTTTTTCCTTCATATTACCGGCATTATGTCCCTGTTCCTTCATATTACAGGCATTATGTCCCTGTTCCTTCATGTTACCGGCATTATGTCCCTGTTCCTTCATATTACCGGCATTATGTCCATGTTCCCTCATATTACAGACATTATGTCCCTGTTCCCTCATCTTACAGACATTATGTCCCTGTTCCCTCATCTTACAGGCATTATGTCCCTGTTCCCTCATGTTACTGGCATTACGTCCCTGTTCCTCCATATTACCGACATTATGTCCCTGTTCCTTCATATTGCCGTCATTACGTCCCTGTTCCTTCATATTACAGGCATTATCTAATTTTTTCTTCATATTACCGGCATTATGTCCCTGTTCCTTCATATTACCGGCATTACGTCCCTGTTCCTTTATATTACCGACATTATGTCCCTGTTCCCTCATATTACAGACATGATGTCCCTGTTCCCTCATCTTACCGGCATTATATCCCTGTTCCTTCATTTTACCGGCATTATGTCCCTGTTCCTTCATATTACCGGCATTATGTCCCTGTTCCCTTATCTTACCGGCATTATATCCCTGTTCCTTCATTTTACCGGCATTATGTCCCTGTTCCTTCAAATTACAGGCATTATGTCCCTGTTCCCTCATCTTACCGGTATTATGTTCCTGTTCCCTCATATTACCGGCTTTATATCCCTGTTCCCTCATATTACAGACATTATATCCCTGTTCCCTCATATTACAGGCATTATGTCCCTGTTTCCTCATCTTACAGGCATGATGTCCCTGTTCCTTTATAATACCAGCATTATGTCCCTGTTCCCTCATATTACAGGCATAATGTCCCTGTTCCCTCATATTACTGCCATTACGTCCCTGCTCCTTCATATTACCGGCATTATGTCCCTGTTCCTTCATGTCACCAGCATTATGTCCCTGTTCCTTCTTATTACCAGCATTATGTCCCTGTTCCTTCATATTACCGGCATTATGTCCTTGTTCCTGCATATTACCGGCATTATGTCCCTGTTCCTTCATATTACAGGCATTATGTCCCTGTTCCTTCATGTAACCGGCATTATGTCCCTGTTCCTTCATATTACCGGCATTATGTCCATGTTCCCTCAAATTACAGACATTATGTCCCTGTTCCCTCATCTTACAGGCATTAAGTCCCTGTTCCCTCATGTTACCGGCATTACGTCCCTGTTCCTCCATATTAACGACATTATGTCCCTGTTCCTTCATATTGCCGTCATTACGTCCCTGTTCCTTAATATTACAGACATTATCTCCTTGTTCCTTCATATTACCGACATTATGTCCCTGTTCCTTCATATTACCGGCTTTATGTCCTTGTTCCTTCTAATTACCGGAATGATGTCCCTGTTCCTTCATATTACAGGCATTATATCCCTGTCCCTTCATATTACCGGCATTATGTCCCTGTTCCCTCATATTACAGGCATTATGTCCCTGTTCCTTCATATTATAGGCATTATGTCCCTGTTCCCTCATATTACAGGCATTATGTCCCTGTTCCCTCATATTACTGGCATTATGTCCCCTGAAGGAGGGTACAGGGACAAAATGCCGGTAATATGTCCCTGTTCCCTCATCTTACAGGCATTATGTCCCTGTTCCCTCGTATTACCGGCATTACGTCCCTGCTCCTTCATATTACCGGCATTATTTCCCTGTTCCTTCATATTACCTGCATTATGTCCCTGTTCCTTCATATTACAGCCATTATGTCCCTGTCCTCTCATAATACCGGCATAATATCCCTGTCCCCTCATATTACCGGCATTACGTTCCTATTCCTTCATATTACTGGCATTTTGTCCCTGTTCCTTCATATTACCAGCATTATGTCCCTGTTCCTTCATATTACAGGCATTATGTCCCTGTTCCTTCATATTACAGGCATTTTGTCCCTGTGCCTTCATATTACCGGCATTATGTCCCTGATCCTTCATATTACAGGCTTCATGGAGGATAATGCCGGTAACATGTCCCTGTTCCCTCATCTTCGAGGCATTATGTCCCTGTTCCTTCATATTACAGGACTTATGTCCCTGTTCCCTCATCTACCAGGCATTATGTCCCTGTTCCTTCATTTTACCGGCTTTATGCCCTATGTAGGAGGAAAAATGGACATAATGCCGGTAATAAGTCCCTGTTCCCTCATCTTACCGCCATTATGTCCCTGTTCCCTCATTTTACAGGAATACAGGAATAATACCGGCATTATGTCCCTGCTCCTTCATATTACCGGCTTTATATCCCTGTTCCCTCATATTACCAGCAATACGTCCCTGTTCCTTCATATTACAGGCATTTTGTCCCTGTTCCTTCATATTACAGGCATTATGTCCCTGTTCCTTCATATTACCGGCATTATGTCCCTGTTTCTTCATCTTACCGGCATTATGTCCCTGTTCCTTCATATTATCGGCATTACTTCCCTGTTCCCTCATCTTACTGGCATTATGTCCCTGTTCCTTCATAATACCGGCATTATGTCCCTGTTCCTTCATCTTACCGATATTATGTCCTTGTACTTTCATATTACCGGCATTATGTCCCTGTTCCCTCATCTTACCAGCATTATTATGTCCCTGTTCCTTCATATTATCGGCATTACCTCCCTGTTCCTTCATATAACAGGCATTATGTCCCTGATCCATCATATTACTGGCATTATGTCCCTGTCCCCTCATATTACAGGTATTATGTCCCTGATCCTTCATATTACAGGCATTTTGTCTCTGTGCCTTTATATTACCGGCATTATGTCCCTGTTCCTTCATATTACAGGCATCATGTTCCTGTTCCTTCATATTAGCGGCATTACCTCCCTGTTCCTTCATATTACCGGCATTATGTCCCTGATCCTTCATATTACAGGCATTTTGTCCCTGTTCCTTCATATTATCGGCATTATGTCCCTGTTCCTTCATATTACAGGCATTATGTCCCTGTTCCTCCATATTACCGGCATTACCTCCCTGTTCCCTCATCTTACCGGCATTATGTCCCTGTACCCTCATTTGAACCGGCATTATCTGCCTGTTCCTTCATATTACCGGCATTATGCCCCTGTTCCCTCATATTACAGGCATTATGTCCCTGTTCCTTCATATTGCCGGCATTATGTCCCTGTTCCTTCATATTGCCGGCATTTTGTCCCTGCTCCTTCATATTACCGGCTTTATATCCCTGTTCCCTCATATTACCAGCAATACGTCCCTGTTCCTTCATATTACAGGCATTTTGTCCCTGTTCCTTCATATTACAGGCATTATGTCCCTGTTCCTTCATATTACCGGCATTATGTCCCTGTTTCTTCATCTTACCGGCATTATGTCCCTGTTCCTTCATATTATCGGCATTACTTCCCTGTTCCCTCATCTTACTGGCATTATGTCCCTGTTCCTTCATAATACCGGCATTATGTCCCTGTTCCTTCATCTTACCGATATTATGTCCTTGTACTTTCATATTACCGGCATTATGTCCCTGTTCCCTCATCTTACCAGCATTATTATGTCCCTGTTCCTTCATATTATCGGCATTACCTCCCTGTTCCTTCATATAACAGGCATTATGTCCCTGATCCATCATATTACTGGCATTATGTCCCTGTCCCCTCATATTACAGGCATTATGTCCCTGATCCTTCATATTACAGGCATTTTGTCTCTGTGCCTTTATATTACCGGCATTATGTCCCTGTTCCTTCATATTACAGGCATCATGTTCCTGTTCCTTCATATTAGCGGCATTACCTCCCTGTCCCCTCATATTACAGGCATTATGTCCCTGATCCTTCATATTACAGGCATTTTGTCCCTGTTCCTTCATATTATCGGCATTATGTCCCTGTTCCTTCATATTACAGGCATTATGTCCCTGTTCCTCCATATTACCGGCATTACCTCCCTGTTCCCTCATCTTACCGGCATTATGTCCCTGTACCCTCATTTGAACCGGCATTATCTGCCTGTTCCTTCATATTACCGGCATTATGCCCCTGTTCCCTCATATTACAGGCATTATGTCCCTGTTCCTTCATATTGCCGGCATTATGTCCCTGTTCCTTCATATTGCCGGCATTTTGTCCCTGTTCCTTCATATTATCGGCATTATGTCCCTGTTCCTTCATATTACCGGCATTATGTCCCTGTTCCTTCATATTACCGGGATTATGTCCCTGTTCCTTCATATTGCCGGCATTTTGTCCCTGTTCCTTCATATTATCGGCATTATGTCCCTGTTCCTTCATATTACAGGCATTATGTCCCTGTTCCTTCATATTACCGGGATTATGTCCCTGTTCCTTCATATTGCCGGCATTTTGTCCCTGTTCCTTCATATTATCGGCATTATGTCCCTGTTCCTCCATATTACCGGCATTACCTCCCTGTTCCCTCATCTTACCGGCATTATGTCCCTGCTCCTTCATATTACCGGGATTATGTCCCTGTTCCTTCATATTGCCGGCATTTTGTCCCTGTTCCTTCATATTATCGGCATTATGTCCCTGATCCTTCATATTACAGGCATTTTGTCCCTGTTCCTTCATATTATCGGCATTATGTCCCTGTTCCTTCATATTACAGGCATTATGTCCCTGTTCCTCCATATTACCGGCATTACCTCCCTGTTCCCTCATCTTACCGGCATTATGTCCCTGTACCCTCATTTGAACCGGCATTATCTGCCTGTTCCTTCATATTACCGGCATTATGTCCCTGTTCCCTCATATTACAGGCATTATGTCCCTGTTCCTTCATATTGCCGGCATTATGTCCCTGTTCCTTCATATTGCCGGCATTTTGTCCCTGTTCCTTCATATTATCGGCATTATGTCCCTGTTCCTTCATATTACCGGCATTATGTCCCTGTTCCTTCATATTACCGGGATTATGTCCCTGTTCCTTCATATTGCCGGAATTTTGTCCCTGTTCCTTCATATTATCGGCATTATGTCCCTGTTCCTTCATATTACAGGCATTATGTCCCTGTTCCTTCATATTACCGGGATTATGTCCCTGTTCCTTCATATTGCCGGCATTTTGTCCCTGTTCCTTCATATTATCGGCATTATGTCCCTGTTCCTCCATATTACCGGCATTACCTCCCTGTTCCCTCATCTTACCGGCATTATGTCCCTGTTCCTTCATATTACCGGGATTATGTCCCTGTTCCTTCAAATTGCCGGCATTTTGTCCCTGTTCCTTCATATTATCGGCATTATGTCCCTGTTCCTTCATATTACAGGCATTATGTCCCTGTTCCTTCATATTACCGGCATTACCTCCCTGTTCCTCCATATTACCGGCATTACCTCCCTGTTCCCTCATCTTACCGGCATTATGTCCCTGTTCCTTCATATTACCGGCATTATGTCCCTGTTCCTTCATATTACCGGCATTATGTCCCTGTTCCTTCATATTGCCGGCATTATTTCCCTGTTCCTTCATATTATCGGCATTATGTCCCTGTTCCTTCATATTACCGGCATTATGTCCCTGTTCCTTCATATTACAGGCACTTTGTCCCTGTTCCTTCATATTATCTGAATTATGTCCCTGTCCCCTCATATTACTGGCATTATGTCCCGTGTAGGAGGGCACAGGCACATAATGCCGGTAATATATCCCTGTTCCCTCATATTACAGGCATTTTGTCCCTGTTCCTTCATATTACAGGCATTTTGTCCCTGTTCCTTCATATTATCGGCATTATGTCCCTGTCCCCTCATATTACTGGCATTATGTCCCGTGTAGGAGGGCACAGGGATAGAGATGAGCGAACTTATGAAAAGTTCGGTTCGGCAAGTTCGCCGAATTTCGTGAAAAAGTTTGATTCGGACCGAACCTGTAATACAAGAAAGCCCCTAAAAATCGTGTATAACACTGTTTAAAAGCCCTAGAATCCCTGTATAACACTCTTAGGTCACCCATGAGGGTATCCAAGTACTTTTGAGCTGTCTTTAATGCAAAGTTAGTGTCAAAGTTACGCCAACATGTATGGCTCTAGGAAAACGGATGGGACACGCTGATAACTAACAGAAACCACTGCACTTGTGCATGTTGTATGCTTAATGCATTGTTAAAAAAGCTACACAAATTAACCCTTTTTATTGGCAGATGCCTGCCGGGGTTCTTCCATACATGGATGTAAAAGCAACAAGCAATGGCTTTTCACAAGCCCTCCAAAAATTGACCCTTTTTATTGGCAAGGGTGAGTAGTAGCAGCACATTAAAAGACACTGGACGACAGTCACAGGACAAAGCCCTGTGGTGGGGCAGGCCTGCTTGTAGCAGACGGCACTGGGGTGGATTGGTGGTAGAAGTAGTAGCAGCACCAACAGCGGCACATTAAAAAAAGAGTGGACAGGACAGAATCCCGTAGTAGCAGGCGGCAGTAGCAGGCGGCAGTAGCAGGCGGCAGTAGCAGGCGGCAGTAGCAGGCGGCAGCGGCAATGTCAGATCTAATCAGTGGCATCAGGCACAGGGGTTTTAAAATCCTCACCGATCCACGCTTGATTCATTTTCAGAAACGTGAGATTTTCCAAGCTGTTGGCAGACAATCTTGCTCGCTTAGGGGTGACGAAGCCCCCTGCCGCGCTGAATACCCTCTCTGACGCTACACTGGAGGGTGGACAAGACAGTACACCCATGGCAAACTGGGCCAGTTCTTGCCAATGATCCAATCTGCTGACCCAGAAGTCCATGGGGTCTGGGATCAGCATTTCTGACGGAGAAAGGGCACAGTCCAGGTACGAGTGAACCTGGTTGTTTAGGTGCTGCACCTGGAGATGGTGAACATCCCTTTGGTGACTACGATGTGTGTCAGGTCGGGGTATTGGATGTAAAAATGTTGTCATCATATTTTCCAAACTGAATTGGCTGCTGCTGCTGCTACTGCTGCTGCTGCTGCCGCCTATTGCAGAGGTAGCTCTGCCAGAGGCGGTGGAACGATGAGACAGTGGGGAGCGGAGAGTGGCCCCCCGGTCAGACATGCTTGCAGCGGGTGTTTGCCGTTTGAAAGCCGTGACAAGCTGGCTGCATAGCTTCTCTCGATAATAAGCCAATTTTGCCTCCCTCTCGGAAGGCGCAATAAACTCCCCCATTCTGGCTTTATACCGAGGGTCTAAAAGTGTGGCTATCCAGTACTCATCTCTTTGCTTCATGCTAACAATACGACAGTAACGAAGCATACAGCTCGCCATCCTGGCCAGCGTTTCAGAGGGCCCGGTTGGTTCCATCTCCGCCCCATACTGCCATGGTTGTCCATCATCAAGGTCGTCGTCAGACTCGTCATCGCCACCATCACTGTCATGTTGTGCGGCTGCCTCGTCCCCTATCCCTTCCTGTGATTCCATCTCCAAATCCAGCTCCTCTTCAGGTCCTGTTTCCTCCTCCTCCTCCTCCTCCTCAACATCCATAGCCAGATGTGATCCTTCCTCCATCCTTTGCTGAATCATCGCTGTGAGCGTTTGCTCCATAATGAATATCAGCGGCATAACATCGTTCATTCCGCTAGCGTCACGGCTCACAAATCGTGTGGCCTCTTCAAAGGGCCTCAAAACGCGACATGCGTCTCTAACCAGCTGCCAGTGCCTGAGCTCGAAATTACAGTGGCTCCAAACGCTGCCCGTCTGCTGCATCAGGAAATCATTCACGGCTTTCCACTGTTCGTACAGACGGTCCAACATGTGCAGGGTGGAATTCCAGCGTGTTGGAACGTCGCAAATCAGGCTGTGTTCTGGGAGATTGTTTTGACGCTGCAAGTCCCGGAGGGCGTGCTTAAATGCATACGAACGTCTAAAGCGAACGCAAACCCTCCTGGACATGGCCAGCACACCCTTCAAACCAACATATGACTTTAAGAAGCGTGTTATGACCAGATTGATCACATGTGCCATGCAAGGAGCGTGTGTCAGGTGACCTAGACGCAGTGCAGCCACAACGTTCTTGCCGTTATCAGAGACAACATTGCCCAGTGTGAGTTTCAGAGGAGACAGCAAGCGTGCGATTTCCTCCTTGATGCACAGCAGCAGCTCCTGCCCTGTGTGGCTTTTCTCGCCCAGGCTCAGCAGGTGTAAGACAGCGTTGTGGCGCTTCACCTTGCACCTATGAAAAGAGGAGGGAGGAGGAGTGGAAGATACGCTGTGTCCTGTCGGGGACGGGAAGACCTCCATTGAGGAGGGCAAGGAGGAGGAGGAGTAGGAGGAGGAGGATGGTAGGCGCCTGGTGTCCGGAGTTGAACCAGAAAGATACAAGCGTGGAGGTGGTAATGCCTGGCATTGCTGCGGTGGTGCATCGGACTGCAAAATATTGACCCAGTGGGCCGTGAAAGAAGAGGCTGGACGCAGCTGCAGGCTTGAGGGAAGCCGACATGACCGTCCTGGTAGGGAAAGGGTTAATGTTAAGAGGTGAGGGAAAGGTGAAGGAGCTGAAGGAGGGACGGGGAGGAGCTAGGGGGGACGGGGGGGCCGTTACTGCGCTTCCCGCTGTTTCTCGGCATTGAGCCGGAAGCAGCGGGAGGAGTAATACACAAGAAGCAAAGCTCCCCGTTGCCCGGCTTTTTAGTATGGCAGAGGCCCTGATTTTAGAGCGGCTGCGTGCCGCTGCTGTGCACCACGGTCCCGGATGGCTGGAGGAGACCGTGGCTGCATTAACGCGGATCCCGGACGCCGTTTCGCCACGTCGGGCACGGCGTTCGGGGTCTGTTGTAAGGGACAGGCTCCCCTCCCCCGGCCCCCCTACGAGCATGGCTATGGCGGCGGGGGGGGGAGTCGGCAACAACCGCTCCTGCGCTGGGCAGGCAGAGAGCGGTAGCAGGGGTGACGGCGATGCAGGCTGTGTCGACCCGTCCCTCTCGGCGGTCCCGACCTCCAGAGCGCCTGAGTCCGGAGGTAGTCCCGCGGACACGGCGTCGCAGAGGGAGCCCGATCCCGGACGCTGCAGGCCAGGCAGCTGGGAGGACCGCCCCTTCCCAGGCCCTGCGTCCTGGCAGGAATCCCAGGCCGCGACGGGGTCCGGCGGTAAGCAGGGAGTCGCAGGCCGGGCTCCCTGTCACCCCTCCCCCATCAGATGGAAGATGTCGAGAGCAAGGTACGGCCGCCCCGCATGGTGATGTTCCGGCCAGGGGGCAGGCTTCGTCAGGATCGTCTAGACGGACGACTAGATCTGCAGCGACGTCGAGGCAACAGGTCCGGTCGGAAGTCTGGGTCCCGGCGGTCGGGCGGCAGGTTGCCGGCCCATCGGTCAGCGCGTCCTCATCCCCTTTCCGAAGAGGTCGTTGGGAGGGACAGTCGTCGGCGAGAGAAGAACTGGAGGAAGGTGAACTGGACGTCTATCGTCGAGGTCAGGATGGTCCGGCTGACGGGAACACAGCGCCTGTGCAGCCCGGTGAGTGTATAACTCCATTATTGTCTTATCCAGCGATTTTTATGTCGGGTGTCGGCGGGGGGGCTGCTAGCATAGCATCGGGGGCCGGTAGTGGCGCGGGCGGACGCGACGGAGCGGGTTTGGCAGATTTAGTGGGTTGCTTACGGGAGCTGGTGGGGCGCCTGGATAGGGCCGCGGCGCCGGTAGTAACGGAAGTGTCCCCTGCGGTAGTTTGGGAAGGCCCCAGGGAAGTGGGATCGTTGCAGGCGCGTCCTGTGGTGGCGGTTAGAGAGGCGGTCGCGGTGTCGGTGCAGACTGAGGCACAGAAGGACGGCGATCGAGTGCGCATGGACGATCGTGCTCGGGGGGAGGTGTATGTTTGTTTTGAGGGTCCGTTGGGGGCGCATTTAAAGCAGGAGGTGCGTGATCGGATCTGGAAAGATGAATATGTTGAAATTTTTTCTCTCTTGCCGCTGGCTAAATTCAATTTGGATAAGAGCAAGCGGGATGAGAGTAAAAAGGACGAGGAGGAACGGCGGCGGTATAGGCTTATCCCGCAGACGTTCGTTAATTGGTCGCAGGCGTTCGCCATATTGGCTAGTGTGATAGGGGAAAAGGCGCCGGAAAATTGTTCGGCGTTATTTTGTTATTTTGATGCTATTGGGGAGGCTCATAGGGCGTATGGGGGTCAGGCGTGGCTGCGATATGATGAGCAATTCCGTCAGCGGAAGGCGGTTCGGCCGGCGATTCGGTGGGACCAGAAGGATATTGCTCTCTGGTTACGGGTTACGGCTCCGGTTAGGCAGCCCTTTCCCGGGAGCGGTGGCCAGGGAGGCCAGACTAGTCAGAGTGGACCAAGCGGCGGGGGAAAGGCGGGGTTTTGCTGGCAATTCAATGAAGGCCAGTGCAAGTTCGGGGCCACGTGCAAGTTCAAGCACGTGTGCTCCGAGTGTAATGGGGCATCACACGGGGCGGCAAAATGTCTGCGGAAAAAGAGGTCCGGGAACCAGCACGGGGCTGGTCAAGGGGGTGTCGCCGGTGAGGGTGGAAAGGATGGCCCCTTATCTAAATGAGTATCCGGATAGGGCGGCAGCTAAGTTGCTTTATGAAGGGTTTAGTGTTGGTTTTGTTATTCCTCCGCCTCCTTATGAGGTTCCGGTTACGCGGAGAAATTTAAAATCGGCTTACTTGCATGCGGAAGTCGTGTCGGAAAAGTTGTTAAAAGAAGTTTCGTTGGGGCGCATGTCGGGGCCATTTGTGGAGTCGCCGGTGAAAGATTTAGTTGTGTCCCCTTTGGGTATTGTCCCTAAACGCGAGCCCGGAAAGTTTCGTTTGATTCAACATTTATCGTATCCCAAAGGTTCGTCGGTAAATGACGGGATTGATCACGAGTTGTGTTCCGTAGTTTATACCTCGTTCGATAAGGCGGTGGGGTTAGTGCGGGCTGCGGGTCCGGGGGCGCTGCTAGCAAAAACCGACATCGAGGCGGCGTTCAGGTTGTTGCCGGTGCATCCAGAAAGCCAACGGCTGTTGGGTTGTTTTTGGAATGGGGCCTTTTACGTGGATCGGTGCCTTCCGATGGGGTGTTCTCTTTCTTGTGCATACTTCGAGGCGTTTAGTAGCTTCGTGGAGTGGGTAACGAGGGGAGTATCCGGGGTCGATTCGTTGATCCATTACTTAGATGATTTTTTGTGCGTTGGCCCGGGGGGTTCGCCGGTTTGCGGTAACTTGCTTCATGCCCTGCAGAAGGTGGCGAGGGATTTTGGGATCCCTTTGGCGCCGGAAAAAACGGAGGGCCCGGTAGCGACGATTTGTTTCTTGGGAATCGAAATTGACTCGGTGGCAATGGAGTGTCGGCTCCCGGCGGATAAGTTGGGTGCTTTGAGGCTGGAGGTGCGACGGGCTTGTAGAAGGAAGAAAATGTCGCTGAGGGAGCTTCAGTCGCTGCTGGGGAAGTTGAATTTCGCCTGCCGGATTATGCCGATGGGGAGGGTGTTTGGTAGAAGGTTGGCGGCGGCAACGGCGGGAGTGCGGGCGCCGCATCATTTTGTGAGGCTCAAGGAGGAGCACCGAGCTGATCTTCAGGTTTGGGATGACTTCTTGGGCCAGTACAATGGTCGCTCGCTATGGATGGCCCCAGCGCAGGATACGAGTGATCTGAATATTTTCACGGATGCGGCTGGGGCGGGTGGCTTTGGAGCTTACGGGGGAGGTCCGTGGTGCGCAGGTCAATGGCCGGCTAGCTGGGTGTCCAGTGGATTGACGCGGAATCTGGCCCTGCTCGAGCTGTTTCCCATCGTGGTGGCGGCTACCATTTGGGGGGACAGGCTCAGGGATAAGAAGGTCCGTTTTTACTGCGACAACATGGGGGTGGTGCTTGCCATTAATAACATCACGGCGTCCTCTCCTCCGGTAGTTCAATTGTTGCGACATTTAGTGTTGGTGTGTTTGTCGCTGAACGCGTGGGTGGTGGCGGTGCATGTCCCGGGTGTACGGAATTGTGTTGCTGATGCTCTTTCTCGCTCGCAGTGGGACCGGTTTCGGCAATTGGCCCCGGGAGCGGAACGTCTCGGTTTGGCGTGTCCGGATCATCTATGGGATCTGGTATCGGTCCCGTAGAGCAGCTGTTACAAAGGTCTTTGGCGCGCACGACGTGGAGGGCTTATGCTGCTTGTTGGAGGCAGTGGGAGGAGTGGGTAAGAGAGTTGGGTGATGTTAATACGGATAGAGACAGGTTGGTGGCACTTTTGTATTGGTTAGGGGATGCCTGGGAGGGGGGGTTTTCAGTAGCGAAGGTGAACCGGTTTATATCCGCGGTGGCGTTTGGGCTTAAGTTGCGGGGCTTGCGGGATGTATCGAAGGAATTTCTGGTATCGCAGGCTTTGAAGGGGTTGCGCAGAGGTAGGGTGGAGGCGGATAGTAGAAGGCCGGTGTCGTTTGCTTTGCTGGGCTTGTTGGGCGGTTCATTGGCATCGGTATGTCGTTCTTCAGATGAAATGGATTTGTTTCGGTTGGCTTTCTCGTTGGCGTTCTTCGGAGCATTTAGAATAGGTGAGTTGGTGTCGCCAAGTACTAAACAGGCAGGGGGGCTGAGATCTGGGGAGGTGAGCCTTTTTGCAGATCGGTTGGAGGTATGGTTGCGTAGATCAAAAACTGACCAATTAGGGAAGGGAAAACTGATAGTTTTGTTCGCTCTCCCGGGGTCGGTCATGTGCCCAGTAGAGTGCATGCGGGGTTTTACAAAAAACAGGGGGTCTCCAGATTTGCCTTTGTTACGTCATGTGGACGGGTCGTTCTTGTCCAGGTTTCAGTTTGGAGCTGTTTTTAAAAAATGTTTGACGGCGGTTGGGGTTGCGGCAGGCTCATATTCATCTCATTCCTTCCGGATTGGCGCAGCAACGGAAGCAGGGCGCTGGGGGTTGGATGATGAGGGGGTGAGGCGTATTGGTCGTTGGGAGTCAAAAAGGTTTAAGTCCTATGTCCGCCCCCATATGTTGTAATTTTGTTGTTTATGCTTGCAAATGTTATATGGTGGTGCCTAACTGTGTTTTCCGTTTCAGATTCGCCTCCTTGTCTGGTGTGGTTGATGGGTCATTCGTACGTGCACTGGGGGGCTTTGAGGGCGGACGTCCGCCCGGATGGTCGCCAGTTGCGCATTCCGCGACAGGATGCGGTTGTGCATTGGCTGGGGTTTAGAGGTATGTCGTGGAACAGGGTGTTGGCGGAATTCCAGACATATGTGCGGCTTGATAGGGTTCCGGAGGTTTTAGTGTTGCACGTGGGTGGGAATGACTTAGGAGTCCGCCCTTTTCGTGAGTTGGTGCGGGATATCAAACATGATTTGTTGTGTTTGTGGGTATCTTATCCCAAGTTGGTGGTAGTGTGGTCGGACATAGTCCCAAGGAAGCATTGGCGGTTAGCTAGATCGGTGGAGAGAGTCAATAAAGCTCGGATAAAAGTTAACCGGGCGGTGTCCCGTTTTGTGGCAAAGAACGGGGGCATTTGCGTGAGGCATAGGGATTTGGAGTCAGGATTGGGGAATTTCTGGAGGAGTGACGGGGTTCATCTGACCGAGGTTGGCATTGATATTTGGAGCTTGGCTATAGCAGAAGGCATAGAAAGGGCGGTGGTGGTGTGGAGGAACTCACAGGCTTAAGGTGGTCAAGGCCTGTTTCGCGGTGGCGGGGGGAGTCCTTGAGGCCAGTCAGTACAAAATGGTGGGGGGGTCGCATCGGGGGTATGCGTCCCCCAAAAAAGGTACATGGTTGAAGACTTCATCGGGTGTTATCCCTTTGAAGTGGTCTTCTGGTAGAAGGTATGTCACTTGAAGGCTTCATCGGGTGTTATCCCTTTGAAGTGGACTTCTAGTGGTCGGTATATCACTTGAGGGCTTCAACGGGTGTTATCCCCTTGAAGTGGACTTCTAGTGGTTGGAGCCATCTGCAGAGGTGAACGGTGCTTCCGAGCTGGTTTACGGCTGGAGGTAATTAGTGGTTTGCAGATGGCTAATTCGGTGTGTTCTTGAAAGGAACATCTGAAGGGGCTTCAAGGACTTCCTCTGCTCGGGTTAATGTTAACGTTTAATTGTTATTTATGATTCTGACCCATGTTGGGTCATGTGAATTATTAGGAGGAATTCTCTGGTGGATTCCTAACTAGTTATCCGAATGTTTCGGATTTAAATTGTTTTTATAAAACTGTGAAATTAATAAACGGCTGCTGTGGCCATTTCACATCCAACCTCGGTGTCATGTGTCGTTACTAAATGGGGGTGGGGGATAGTATGGTTTAAGGTTAACACACGACTCTACCTAGGCAGGTCAAGAAGAGGCTGGACGCAGCTGCAGGCTTGAGGGAAGCCGACATGACCGTCCTGGTAGGGAAAGGGTTAATGTTAAGAGGTGAGGGAAAGGTGAAGGAGCTGAAGGAGGGACGGGGAGGAGCTAGGGGGGACGGGGGGGCCGTTACTGCGCTTCCCGCTGTTTCTCGGCATTGAGCCGGAAGCAACGGGAGGAGTAATACACAAGAAGCAAAGCTCCCACCCTCCCACCCTTGTTTTGTTACTCCTTAGGTCTTCTGTACGTCCGTATATGAGCGTTGTGTTTTATTTTGTGTGTTTATTTAACATGTTTTTCTTTTTTCCGGAGTAGGTTCTGTTGTCATGGCAGCTGGCGGGGGGAGTCCTTGAGGCCAGTCAGTACAAAATGGTGGGGGGGTCGCATCGGGGGTATGCGTCCCCCAAAAAAGGTACATGGTTGAAGACTTCATCGGGTGTTATCCCTTTGAAGTGGTCTTCTGGTAGAAGGTATGTCACTTGAAGGCTTCATCGGGTGTTATCCCTTTGAAGTGGACTTCTAGTGGTCGGTATATCACTTGAGGGCTTCAACGGGTGTTATCCCCTTGAAGTGGACTTCTAGTGGTTGGAGCCATCTGCAGAGGTGAACGGTGCTTCCGAGCTGGTTTACGGCTGGAGGTAATTAGTGGTTTGCAGATGGCTAATTCGGTGTGTTCTTGAAAGGAACATCTGAAGGGGCTTCAAGGACTTCCTCTGCTCGGGTTAATGTTAACGTTTAATTGTTATTTATGATTCTGACCCATGTTGGGTCATGTGAATTATTAGGAGGAATTCTCTGGTGGATTCCTAACTAGTTATCCGAATGTTTCGGATTTAAATTGTTTTTATAAAACTGTGAAATTAATAAACGGCTGCTGTGGCCATTTCACATCCAACCTCGGTGTCATGTGTCGTTACTAAATGGGGGTGGGGGATAGTATGGTTTAAGGTTAACACACGACTCTACCTAGGCAGGTCAAGACATGTACTGTCCCTGCCCATAGTTGCTGCTCCACGTGTCGACGGTGGCATGTACCCTGCTGCACACGGATAATTGCAAGGACTGGCACACCTTTTCCTCCAAGTGCTTGTGCAAGGCAGGGACAGCTGTTTTGGAGAAGTAATGTCGGCTAGGTATTCGCCACCTAGGCTGAGCGCACGCCATCAATTGCTTGAAGCCGGCGGAGTCGACCAGGTGGTACGGCAGCGACTGCACCACCAACAACTTAGCCAGGTGTGAATTAAGCCGCACGACAAGTGGATGACTGGGTATATATTGTTGCTTATTGGACAATGATTCCGTAATGGATAACTGACGGGACGTAGGAGGAGCACTAGATGACAGTGATGATGATGATGACAATGACATGGTGGATAAGGCCTCGCTACTACTTAGATGACAGGGACTCGGAGCAGCAGCAGCAGCGGCAGAGGGGTCTTCATTAGATGTACATGATGATGGTGGGGCATGTCGATTGTCCCACATGGCCTTGTGATGCCGCTCCATGTGTTTACGTAGAGCGGTAGTTCCTACATTGCTGCCCTGCCCACGCCTTACTTTCTGCTTGCAGATACGGCACTGTGCCATGTTTTAGTCCTCCGGGAAGGTACAGAAAAATTGCCACGCGGCAGAGTACCGTAAAGAGGTAGTACCACGTCCTCCACCACCACCACCACCACCACCACCCGAGCTTGCCCCTTGTCTGGCAGGCTTTTTTCGGGAGCCTACACCAGCATCTGTGTTGCCGTCACCGGCTCCTGAGCTGACCCTACCGCTGCAACGTTTTGCAGATTGACTTCTGCCCCTACCTCGGCTTGGCTGTTTATCACGGCCGGTGCCGCCACTACTACCCTCCTCCTCTGACGCCGTCATCACCTCGTCACCTGGTTCCCATGTCCTGTCTAAAACAACATCATCATCATAGCCTTCCTCATCATCCCCGCCACTTCTGTCACTGTGTTGTGAATGTGATGTGACATCATGGCGGGCTCCATGCCCCCCCTCATTACTGCGCCTGCCACCACGGCTACCACCACCAACACCCCCACTACCGCAGCTATGCGTCTCGGACACCGCTTCCACCTCCACCACCGCCGCAACACACTCCGTTGGCTGACTCGCGGAAAACAAATCATCATCATCATCACTATGTTGTTCAGTATCTTCCTTCGCACCCGAGGAGATGTCTCTTAGGACTCTCAGGAAAGATGGCTTCCCACTAGGAAGGGGGAGCGAAGACATAGATGATGGAATGGAAACGCTAGAAATACCTATATTACTACTGTCACCGTGCCAAGGAACTGTAGAGGATCTGGAATCCAACGAAACATGGCTTGAAGCCAGATCGTCAGAGTCTTCCTGCTGAGATGACCGCGAGCCAGCCAACCAGTCCACAATGGCCGTATTGTCTAAAGTAACCCGCCCACCGGAGGAGATGGACAAGTCTGGCTTGCTGATACTACCAGCAGGCACATGGCAGCTGCTACTAGTGGAACTGGGCACATGTCTTGTGCCACAAATGCTGGTACTGGGTCTGGCACCAACAGATCCAACATTTGGACTGGAAGAGGAGACGGCATGGGTGTTTTTTCCTCTACCCCGTCCTTTCACAACCTTTTTTTTCCCAGACATTTCAGAGCCCCTTCTAAAAGCGTATTCACACACTGACACTGGCAATGAATGAGAATTTCTATCAGCCACGCCGCAGTGCACTCAGGGAATGCTGGGCCTTGTAGTACTACTACTACCACTACTACAAAGGCTGCCTGTATTGCAAGTTGGATGCAACGGGGATGAGCCCCTTATAAAAGCATATTCACACACTGGCTGAGTAGTGAGTAGTGGATGAGCCCCTAAAAGCGTATTCACACGCTGGCTGAGTAGTGAGTAGTGGATGAGCCCCTTATAAAAGCGTATTCACACACTGGCTGAGTAGTGAGTAGTGGATGAGCCCCTTCGATTTCTGGATTTCTGCCTTTTAGATTCCTAAAGCTTTCCCTTACTGCACAGAGATGCTCTCCCTACAGCTCCTGTCTGTAAAATGGCCGCTGAGCTCCGTGCATAGACTTTTATTGCAGGCTTGAGCCCGCCCCTATGCTGCCTCCCGATTGGCTGGGAGAGCCGTTTGCAAGGCATTATGGGGTAGCCTGATGTAAGGTGATCTTGTGAAATCCTCCATTTTAGATGTAACATGTGGCAGGCGCCAAAATGTAGCCGGGTTCGGTCAAAACGGGTTCGGCCGAACCCGGTGAAGTTCGGACCGAAATCTCTAATAGGGACCGCAGACAGATTCATTATTAGTACTAGAGGTTAACAGATTTATTGCCAGCAGCCTTATTAATCCCAGCCGTCCGGCAGAATGAGATACGGGCCGAGCCGATACTTGTGTCAAAGTTGGTCCCAGTAACAGATTTATTGTTTGTTGTAAGAATCTGGTAACATTAGTAGCAGTGACATCAGCTAAGAAAACACTGGCCCTCTCTCCAAGGATTGCGGAAAGCACGTTGCCCAGCAGCAAGCTGGACGCCGAAGAAGCAACACCGCAAGTCAGCTGTTTGATCCACTGCTCGGGCGCTTATACAGCGCTATGAGCAACTGAGCGGATATTCAGCGGTGAGTTTCTGCCACTCCTGTACGTGCAGGCATCGGCACAAACGGCGTCCGGCAGCGCCGCTACGAGGATGTGTTTTCCTGCCTGAGTACCTTACTGCTATACTTGCTGGCGAGTGATCCTCTTTCCCTTCAGATAAACATTCCCTGGTCTAAGACCCAATTCAGTCAGCTGCTTCTAGGACGCTATTAGGGGACACACTGCAGTCCACATATCCGGCTCCTCACTGGAAGACGGACGTGATACTGAAGCCCCTACCCCCGTGTATATAGAGGTAGAAGGTCACTGCTCAGATGATACACGAGCGGTCACCAGCAGACATCATAGCTGATCTATAGAGGATGTGGCGGCTCTGAGAAGAGCCTTTGTGTTGTGTAAGATGGAGCTGAGCAGGAGCGGAATTAACCTCCGAAGCCGTAGAGAGTGCGGCCCTGGCGCTTGAGCGCGTACACCACGTCCATAGCGGTGACGGTCTTCCTCTTAGCGTGCTCGGTGTAGGTGACGGCGTCACGGATGACGTTCTCCAGGAAAACCTTCAGGACGCCGCGAGTCTCTTCATAGATGAGACCGGAGATGCGTTTGACGCCTCCCCTGCGAGCTAGACGGCGGATGGCAGGCTTGGTGATGCCCTGGATGTTATCACGGAGCACCTTCCTGTGCCGCTTAGCACCGCCCTTTCCGAGTCCTTTTCCTCCTTTACCACGACCAGACATCCTGTAAGCTGGAGCTGAAGAGAAATATTATACCGAGAACCGCGGGGTGCGTCTGTAATATGACTTTAAGGACAATAATTACTGACACCGGGATTATATTCGTTTTGTCTTTACTGAACATGCAGAAAATATGACAACAGTGAAAACTTGAGCTCTAGGCAAAATATAACTGGTGCTCGGTAAACAATACAGTCTCTGCTTTTTATCCGGCACTTCAATATAACACAGTCTCTTATAATCCGTAATGATTAAAATATGTTCTCTTTATCCGGTGCCTTAGGATAATAAAGTCTCTTAGCTTCCAGGTTTAGTGTAATGTGATCTTTGAGGTCCGGCAATGTAATACAATGCACTCTCTGATGATCCGGCACTTAATGGCTCTATGTTACCTTATGCTCAAAATGGCGTCTTCAGCTTCTTGCTCTAAACACTCTCCTCTTAACTCAGCCGGATCTCCTTAACTTGGAACTCCAGTAAATGCGCGTCTGATACTTCACATTACTTATGCTCTGCTGCTGGCCAGAATGCTCTTTATCTTTTACAGTTATCTGAGTCACAATGTCTTCCTTACTTGCTACAGCTCTCTCAGTCCAGTCTCTGTCTCTTCCTGTCCAGCGCTTCTCAGACCTCTCCCCCGACACTTCCTTACTAGACCTCTCTTGTATATCACTCCACACACTAAACACTGTCGATGTACTAACCTCACAGCGCCCTCTAGTGGCCGGCCACAACCTCCCATTTCTCAATGCCATACAATCCTTTTGCTGGGTTACATCTTTTCCCCCAGGTTTATCAGTTGCCGTCCCGGCAACTTGCTGTGGCGTCACAAATCCTTCAAACCTAGAAGGAAGTCTTCCAAAATTGGATCGTTGAGAATGACGTACCTGCGACAACTCTTCTTCCACAGGAGTAACATTCTCTTCTTGTACTTCACTGGTACTTTCTTGTCTCTCTGGTACTTGAACCGGCGGACTCCACCAACCTTCATCTATGGGAACGGGTGTTGCAACAGGAGGATCTCTAGTGTTTGCTTCTGGTTCACGACTTATAAATGTGCAGGGTCTCAGCATATTTCTGTGTACGGTTTTCAAAGGGCCACTACTACCCTCCGGCTTGATCACAAATACAGGAATATATGGATTGGGCTGACGCACCACCTCATACGCCAAGGTTTCCCACTTCCATTGCAGCTTTCCTGCTCTTCTTGCACCCTGATTTCGCACGATTACTCTATCACCCACTTGCAAAGGTAGTTCCTTCAATTTCTGATTTACTGTAAGATCATGAGGCCCCAGTCTCCGCGCCACTAAATTATACATTTCTTGTACCTTGCGTCGATGACCCCACATCCAGGTCTGCGGAATCCACTCTTCTTGTTCTTCCGGGATAGGCATCATTAAATTTAGGGGACATCGTCCATTTCTTCCGAACATTAACAGAAAAGGAGAATATCCAGTAGTGGCATGTACAGTGTTATTATAGATCCAGATTAATTCTGCAATGTAGTCAGGCCATCTCTCTTTTTTTTGTTTTTCCAGTGTTCGCAACAACTGCAATATGGTCCGATTCATCCTTTCACAGGCCCCGTTCCCTTGAGGGTGATACGGGGTCGTGCGGGTCTTTTTAATCTGGTACAATCTGCATAATTCTTCTATTACTCGCCCCTCAAAACAAGCTCCTTGATCAGAGTGAAGCTGTGAAGGACATCCATAGGGTAAGATGAAATGAGTCCACAATCCCTGTGCCGCAGATTCAGCCGTTTGATCTCTGGTAGGTACGGCCACTGTGAATTTGGTGAAGTGGTCTATCACAACCAATAAATATCTGTACCCTTGTAAAGACTCATCTACTGTCAAATAGTCCATCATGACCAACTGTAATGGATAATGCGTCTGTATATGGCCCACCGGAGCTTGTTGTTCAGCCGCTCTGGCCAGGGTGCAATTTCTACAGTTCTGACACACTTTCTGTGCCACTGCAAACAGCAGAGGATGATAGTAGAATTGTTGCAACCAACGGAAAGTCTTTTCAGGACCATAATGCCCCTTTTTCTCATGCATCCACTTAACCGTACTTTCTAACTCTCGCTCCGGCAACACAGCTTGCCAGACGGGTCCTTCCATGGTCGGTAGGAATACTCGGCGGTACAATATCCCTTGTTTTACTGCCAATCTATCTCGTTGGCGATATATTCTCTGTCCCACTCCAGACAATCGCAATCGCTCTCGTTGATTGGGTCGGTATCCCTCTAGCACCCATCTTCTTACAGTCCGAATTTGAATATCTTGCAACTGCTGTTTCTTCCATTCTTCAGCAGTCCATTGATCGATGGTTTCTCTTATGGGCTCCACAGTATGCACCGGAGCACTTTGAATATTCTCACCTGGCATCTGATCATGTACTTCATTGGCAAGGAAATTAGGAGTCTCTGTTTCCTCTAACTCCTCTTCAGTCAGTCCTTCAGGCAAATCTACTGGATTACGGGACAGGGCATCTGCATTCCCATTAGCTCGTCCTGGGCGGTACTTTACAGTAAATTTAAATTTGCTAAGTCGCGCTCGCCAACGTTGCTCCATAGCACCCAATTTAGCCGAGTCTAAATGAACCAATGGATTATTGTCAGTCCATAACACACACTCTGCGCCCAGCAAGATATCTGCAAATCGCTCGGTAACCGCCCATACGACTGCCAAAAGTTCCAACCGGAATGAGCTATAGTTGTCCGGATTCTTTTCCCCATCTCTCAGCGTCCGACTGGCATAAGCAATGACACGTTCCCGTCCATTCTGCACTTGAGAAAGAACAGCTCCTAATCCTTTTAAACTTCCATCGGTACACAAAACAAATGGTAGAGAGTAATCTGCATACGCCAAGACAGGAGCACCAGTTAGTCGTCTTTTTAACTCTTGGAAGGCTTGTTCAGCCTCTATTCCCCAAGTGATACTTCTCTTATGATCGACTCCCGGTTTGGTTCCGTTCAGTAACACATATAGGGGAGCAGCCACCTTAGCAAAATTCTGTATGAACCGTCTGTAATATCCAATCAGTCCTAGGAAACTTCTAAGCTCTGTTACTGTCTTTGGTACCGGCCATTGTTGCACGGCTCGTACTTTGGCATCCATTGGTTGTACACCATCTCTAGTAACCACGTGTCCCAGGTACTCAATTCTTTCTTTAAACAAGTGACATTTGCCCGGTTTTAGTTTTAGACCATGTTCTTCGATACGCGTAAGTATCACTTTCAATCTTTCCAAATGTTCTGTGAAAGTGGCTGAGAAGATAATGATGTCATCTAGGTAGATGAGCAAACATTCAAAGTTTAAATCTCCCAAACAAACTTCCATCAAGCGCTGAAATGTAGCTGGTGCATTGGTTAGACCGAACGGCATTCTCAAAAATTCGTATAACCCCATAGGGGTGATAAATGCAGTCTTTTCTTGATCTTCTTCTGCAACTGGTACTTGCCAGTACCCACTGGCCAAATCCAGGGTAGAGAAGTATTTGGCCTTACCCAAAGCCAGCAAAGAGTCTTCTATTCGTGGTAAAGGGTATGCATCTCTGACGGTGCAGGCATTCAATCGCCGGTAATCTACACAGAACCGCAAGCTTCCATCTTTCTTCTTTACTAATACTATGGGAGAAGCCCATGGACTCTTACTGGGTCGGATAACATGACTGTCTAGCATGCGTTTTAGCAACACTTTGGCTTCTTGATAAAAAGCGGGCGGAATGGTACGGTATCGTTCTCGTACCGGGTGAGCATTTCCCGTATGTATTTCATGTTCTAAAGTTGTTGTCAACCCAAAGTCTGCTTCATTCTTGGAAAAAGCCTTGTAGTGCTCTCCTAACACTCCCGCCACTTCATCTATTTGCCTGGTAGTCAAATCCGTTCCTTCTAAAGGTATTTGCTCCAGTAATCGCCTCCCAATGGTGTCATTAGCTTGAGTGGTGGCTCGACACACTGTAACCACAGCTACACTTTCACAAGGATAACTCACTTGCCAATCTGAACGGCTTTCCACTTGTTCCTCCCTCACCGGAAACACTTCAGCTACTAGTTCCCGGGGAAATAAGGTTACATTTTGTTTCGTGATATTAACCACTCGTAATAATACTTGTCCAGCCTGTACCTTGCATATCGACCGGGCCACGGCTACTCCTTCTTTCTGCAGAGCTGATTCAATTAACACAGTGGTGCCCTTTAACACTTTATTAGTACCCACTGGCAAGGGTAACAACATTTCATGGCCTGCTGGTACTTGTATACTTCGAGAGGCTGGT
Organism: Rhinoderma darwinii; assembly: GCF_050947455.1. NCBI lineage: Eukaryota > Metazoa > Chordata > Amphibia > Anura > Rhinodermatidae > Rhinoderma > Rhinoderma darwinii. The sequence goes on along the minus strand of NC_134697.1, from coordinate 93,650,510 downwards.
ATCTTAACCAGTCCTACCCTTCCAGGCCAATTTAACAGTTCTCCATTAATGCGACAATGTTTTAAAGTGCGCTGTAAAGCCATTTGAGAAGGTCGTTGAGTGGGTATTTGTTTCCAGTATTTTGGGCCCAGCTCTTGTGACATTACTCCATCTAAGTCCCGCAATATATTCATTCCTAGAATCACGGGAATGTCAGAGTCCATAGCTTTTTCTACTATGATAACCCCCTTTTTGTTCAAATCACGATTCCATATTGAAATGTCCATTTGTATAACTCCCAGGATAGGGATAGGTAAACTATTAGCTGCCTTGAGTCTTATCCAAGTGTCACTCTTCTCACATAACAAGGAAGGGAAATAAGTTTCAAACACAACTTTATCCATAGTGGTCACTTGAGATCCAGTATCGATTAAACATGACAACTCAACGCCATTGAATTTTGCTACAACGACGGGACATTCCCCCACTATATCTGTAGCATCTAACACAGGGCATGTATCCGTGGACTCTCCTGTAGTTTGCCCCTCAACTACAGGTCGTTCTAGTTTAAATTCCTGCGATTGCTCTGATAGTGAGAACGCATGCAATTTCTAGCAATGTGTCCTGCTCGGCCACAATTATAGCAGATGGTAGGGTCTGGAGCATTCCTACCTTGATTCCTTCTATCCGCAAACGACTGTCTCTCTTGTGAGTATCGAACTGGAGTTCCAGGGTCAGGCTTATTAGTAATAGCGGCTTTCAACTCTCTCATGGCACCTTCCAATGACTCCATCCTTGCCTCCATTTCGGGGTTCTTCTTGGTTACAATTTCTGCTTGCCTGACCACCGTATCAGTGCTGGCCGATTCCTCTTTTTCCAATGCGATAGCTTCCGTCAATAATTGATGAATCGTCATATCTGGTTCTTTCTTTAACTTTTCCTTCAGAGTTCTCCTTAACGGTGGATTCTTGAGACCTATTACAAACTGATCCCGCAATACTACGTGTACATTGGTAAAGGACCCGGCTGATTGTTCTTCTTTACGTTGCAACATTGCCATTATTTCCTGTAATCCATTTGCAAACTGCGCCAGTGTCTCTTCTTCTTTCTGCTGGCGGGCAAAGAATCGCTTCCTTATCATGCCCTCAGAGGACGTATCCCCATACACATCATCTAATAGCTGCCGAATTTGTTCGAAGGTTTGTCGATGTCGTGCTGGCTGTAACAAAACGGTTTTCCTAGCTTCTCCTTCTAAGGTACTTAGCGCCAATTCTACTTTTAAATGTGGAGCGACATTACAGAGCCGTGCCGCTCCTTCCAGCCGTTCACTCCAATCTTCCAACAATAGATCAGATCCATTAAACTTTGGCAAATGATTTAAGAGGGCTCCCACCGGTATCATTGGATGGGTCACACTGGATGATAATGTTGTCTCGTCCATTGTATCTGCATCCATCCTGCCGGACTACGCCAAGTTGTAATATGACTTTAAGGACAATAATTACTGACACCGGGATTATATTCGTTTTGTCTTTACTGAACATGCAGAAAATATGACAACAGTGAAAACTTGAGCTCTAGGCAAAATATAACTGGTGCTCGGTAAACAATACAGTCTCTGCTTTTTATCCGGCACTTCAATATAACACAGTCTCTTATAATCCGTAATGATTAAAATATGTTCTCTTTATCCGGTGCCTTAGGATAATAAAGTCTCTTAGCTTCCAGGTTTAGTGTAATGTGATCTTTGAGGTCCGGCAATGTAATACAATGCACTCTCTGATGATCCGGCACTTAATGGCTCTATGTTACCTTATGCTCAAAATGGCGTCTTCAGCTTCTTGCTCTAAACACTCTCCTCTTAACTCAGCCGGATCTCCTTAACTTGGAACTCCAGTAAATGCGCGTCTGATACTTCACATTACTTATGCTCTGCTGCTGGCCAGAATGCTCTTTATCTTTTACAGTTATCTGAGTCACAATGTCTTCCTTACTTGCTACAGCTCTCTCAGTCCAGTCTCTGTCTCTTCCTGTCCAGCGCTTCTCAGACCTCTCCCCCGACACTTCCTTACTAGACCTCTCTTGTATATCACTCCACACACTAAACACTGTCGATGTACTAACCTCACAGCGCCCTCTAGTGGCCGGCCACAACCTCCCATTTCTCAATGCCATACAATCCTTTTGCTGGGTTACACGTCTTTATATAGACCTTGGGTGGACCAGAGAGAGAACTGTTAAACATGTCACTTTCGGGGCGTTTCTCTCCGCTAATTTACATTACCAATCCCTCCCCCTCCCGTTGATTGGCTTAACTCAGATTTTGAATTGCAAGCTCATTTTACAATATCGGCCGCTCTTTTCCCGCTTCTACTTGTACTTTCATATTACCGGCATTATGTCCCTGTTCCCTCATCTTACCGGCATTACGTCCCTGTGCCTTCATATTACCGGCATTATGTCCCTGTTCCTTCATATTACCGGCATTATGTCCCTGTTCCTTCATATTATCGGCATTATGTCCCTGTTCCTTCATATTACCGGCATTATGTCCCTGTTCCTTTATATTACCGACATTATGTCCCTGTTCCCTCATATTACAGACATTATGTTCCTGTTCCCTCATCTTACCGGCATTATATCCCTGTTCCTTCATATTACAGGCATTATGTCCCTGTTCCTTCATATTACCGGCATTATGTCCCTGTTCCCTCATCTTACCGGCATTACGTCCCTGTGCCTTCATATTACCGGCATTATGTCCCTGTTCCTTCATATTACCGGCATTATGTCCCTGTTCCTTCATATTATCGGCATTATGTCCCTGTTCCTTCATATTACCGGCATTATGTCCCTGTTCCTTCATATTATCGGCATTATGTCCCTGTTTCTTCATATTACCAGCATTACGTCCCTGTTCCTTCATATTACCGAAATTGCGTCCCTATTCCTTCATATTACCGGCATTATGTCCTTGTTCCTTCATATTACCAGCATTATGTCCCTGTTCCCTCATCTTACCAGCATTATGTCCCTATTCCCTCATCTGAACCGGCATTATGTGCCTGTTCCGTCATCTTACCGGCATTACGTCCCTGTTCCTTCATATTACCGGCATTATGTCCCTGTTCCTTCATATTACCGGCATTATGTCCCTGTTCCTTCATTTTTTTGACATTATGTCCCTGTTCCCTCATCTTACCGACATTTTGTCCCTGTTCCCTCATCTTACCGGCATTATGTCCCTGTTCCTTCATCTTACCGGCATTACGTCACTGTTCCTCCATATTACCGGAATTACGTCCCTGTTTCTTAATATTATCGGCATTACGTCCTTGTTCCTTCATATTACCGGCATTACGTCCCTGTTTCTTCATAATACCAGAATTGCGTCCCTATTCCTTCATATTACCGGCATTATGTCCCTGTTCCTTCATATTACCAGCATTATGTCCCTGTTTCTTCATATTACAGGCATTTTGTCCCTGTTCCTTCATATTACAGGCATTATGTCCCTGTTCCCTCATCTTACCGGCATTATGCCCCTGTTCCCTCATCTTACCGGCATTACGTCCCTGTTCCTTCATAATACCGGCATTACGTCCCTGTTCCTGCATATTAATGGCATTATGTCCCTGTTAGCATATCTTACCGGCATTACATCCATGTTCCTTCATATTTTTGGCATTATGTCTCTGTTCCCTCATCTTACCGGCATTATGTCCCTGTTCCTTCATCTTATCGGCATTACGTCCCTATTCCTTCATATTACCGGCATTACGTCCCTGTTCCTTCATATTACTGGCATTACGTCCCTGTTCCTTCATATTACCGGCATTAGGTCCCTATTCCTTCATATTACCGGCATTATGTCCCTGTTCCTTCAGATTACCAGCATTACGTCACTGTTACTTCATATTACCGAAATTGCGTCCCTATTCCTTCATATTACCGGCATTATGTCCCTGTTCCTTCATTTTTTTGGCATTATGTCCCTGTTCCCTCATCTTACCGACATTTTGTCCCTGTTCCCTCATCTTACCGGCATTATGTCCCTGTTCCTTCATCTTACCGGCATTACGTCACTGTTCCTCCATATTACCGGCATTACGTCCCTGTTTCTTAATATTATCGGCATTACGTCCCTGTTCCTTCATATTACCGGCATTATGTCCCTGTTCCTTCATATTACACGCATTATGTCCCTGTTCCTTCATATTACAGGTATTATGTCCCTGTTCCTTCATATTACCGGCATTATGTCTACTGAAGGAGGGTACAGGGACATAATGCCGGTAATATGTCCCTGTTCCCTCATCTTACAGGCATTATGTCCCTGTTCCTTCATATTACCGGCTTTATGTCCCTGTTCTCTCATATTACAGACATTATGTCCTTGTTACTTCATATTACCGGCATTACGTCCCTGCTCCTTCATATTATCGGCATTACGTCCCTGTTTCTTCATTTTTTTGGCATTATGTCCCTGTTCCCTCATCTTACCGACATTTTGTCCCTGTTCCCTCATCTTACCGGCATTATGTCCCTGTTCCTTCATCTTACCGGCATTACGTCACTGTTCCTCCATATTACCGGAATTACGTCCCTGTTTCTTAATATTATCGGCATTACGTCCTTGTTCCTTCATATTACCGGCATTACGTCCCTGTTTCTTCATAATACCAGAATTGCGTCCCTATTCCTTCATATTACCGGCATTATGTCCCTGTTCCTTCATATTACCAGCATTATGTCCCTGTTTCTTCATATTACAGGCATTTTGTCCCTGTTCCTTCATATTACAGGCATTATGCCCCTGTTCCCTCATCTTACCGGCATTATGCCCCTGTTCCCTCATCTTACCGGCATTACGTCCCTGTTCCTTCATAATACCGGCATTACGTCCCTGTTCCTGCATATTAATGGCATTATGTCCCTGTTAGCATATCTTACCGGCATTACATCCATGTTCCTTCATATTTTTGGCATTATGTCTCTGTTCCCTCATCTTACCGGCATTATGTCCCTGTTCCTTCATCTTATCGGCATTACGTCCCTATTCCTTCATATTACCGGCATTACGTCCCTGTTCCTTCATATTACTGGCATTACGTCCCTGTTCCTTCATATTACCGGCATTAGGTCCCTATTCCTTCATATTACCGGCATTATGTCCCTGTTCCTTCAGATTACCAGCATTACGTCACTGTTACTTCATATTACCGAAATTGCGTCCCTATTCCTTCATATTACTGCCATTATGTCCCTGTTCCTTCATATTACCGGCATTATGTCCCTGTTCCTTTATTTTTTTGGCATTATGTCCCTGTTCCCTCATCTTACCGACATTTTGTCCCTGTTCCCTCATCTTACCGGCATTATGTCCCTGTTCCTTCATCTTACCGGCATTACGTCACTGTTCCTCCATATTACCGGCATTACGTCCCTGTTTCTTAATATTATCGGCATTACGTCCCTGTTCCTTCATATTACCGGCATTATGTCCCTGTTCCTTCATATTACACGCATTATGTCCCTGTTCCTTCATATTACAGGTATTATGTCCCTGTTCCTTCATATTACCGGCATTATGTCTACTGAAGGAGGGTACAGGGACATAATGCCGGTAATATGTCCCTGTTCCCTCATCTTACAGGCATTATGTCCCTGTTCCTTCATATTACCGGCTTTATGTCCCTGTTCTCTCATATTACAGACATTATGTCCTTGTTACTTCATATTACCGGCATTACGTCCCTGCTCCTTCATATTATCGGCATTACGTCCCTGTTTCTTCATTTTTTTGGCATTATGTCCCTGTTCCCTCATCTTACCGACATTTTGTCCCTGTTCCCTCATCTTACCGGCATTATGTCCCTGTTCCTTCATCTTACCGGCATTACGTCACTGTTCCTCCATATTACCGGAATTACGTCCCTGTTCCTTCATATTACCGGCATTACGTCCCTGTTTCTTAATATTATCGGCATTACGTCCTTGTTCCTTCATATTACCGGCATTACGTCCCTGCTCCTTCATATTATCTGCATTACGTCCCTGTTTCTTCATAATACCAGAATTGCGTCCCTATTCCTTCATATTACAGGCATTTTGTCCCTGTTCCTTCATATTACAGGCATTATGTCCCTGTTCCCTCATCTTACCGGCATTATGCCCCTGTTCCCTCATCTTACCGGCATTACGTCCCTGTTCCTTCATAATACCGGCATTACGTCCCTGTTCCTGCATATTAATGGCATTATGTCCCTGTTAGCATATCTTACCGGCATTACATCCATGTTCCTTCATATTTTTGGCATTATGTCTCTGTTCCCTCATCTTACCGGCATTATGTCCCTGTTCCTTCATCTTATCGGCATTACGTCCCTATTCCTTCATATTACCGGCATTACGTCCCTGTTCCTTCATATTACTGGCATTACGTCCCTGTTCCTTCATATTACCGGCATTAGGTCCCTATTCCTTCATATTACCGGCATTATGTCCCTGTTCCTTCAGATTACCAGCATTACGTCACTGTTACTTCATATTACCGAAATTGCGTCCCTATTCCTTCATATTACTGCCATTATGTCCCTGTTCCTTCATATTACCGGCATTATGTCCCTGTTCCTTCATTTTTTTGGCATTATGTCCCTGTTCCCTCATCTTACCGACATTTTGTCCCTGTTCCCTCATCTTACCGGCATTATGTCCCTGTTCCTTCATCTTACCGGCATTACGTCACTGTTCCTCCATATTACCGGCATTACGTCCCTGTTTCTTAATATTATCGGCATTACGTCCCTGTTCCTTCATATTACCGGCATTATGTCCCTGTTCCTTCATATTACACGCATTATGTCCCTGTTCCTTCATATTACAGGTATTATGTCCCTGTTCCTTCATATTACCGGCATTATGTCTACTGAAGGAGGGTACAGGGACATAATGCCGGTAATATGTCCCTGTTCCCTCATCTTACAGGCATTATGTCCCTGTTCCTTCATATTACCGGCTTTATGTCCCTGTTCTCTCATATTACAGACATTATGTCCTTGTTACTTCATATTACCGGCATTACGTCCCTGCTCCTTCATATTATCGGCATTACGTCCCTGTTTCTTCATTTTTTTGGCATTATGTCCCTGTTCCCTCATCTTACCGACATTTTGTCCCTGTTCCCTCATCTTACCGGCATTATGTCCCTGTTCCTTCATCTTACCGGCATTACGTCACTGTTCCTCCATATTACCGGAATTACGTCCCTGTTCCTTCATATTACCGGCATTACGTCCCTGTTTCTTAATATTATCGGCATTACGTCCTTGTTCCTTCATATTACCGGCATTACGTCCCTGCTCCTTCATATTATCTGCATTACGTCCCTGTTTCTTCATAATACCAGAATTGCGTCCCTATTCCTTCATATTACCAGCATTATGTCCCTGTTCCTTCATATTACCAGCATTATGTCCCTGTTTCTTCATATTACAGGCATTTTGTCCCTGTTCCTTCATATTACAGGCATTATGTCCCTGTTCCCTCATCTTACCGGCATTATGCCCCTGTTCCTTCATATTACCAGCATTATGTCCCTGTTTCTTCATATTACCGGCATTACGTCCCTGTTCCTGCATATTAATGGCATTATGTCCCTGTTAGCATATCTTACCGGCATTACATCCATGTTCCTTCATATTTTTGGCATTATGTCTCTGTTCCCTCATCTTACCGGCATTATGTCCCTGTTCCTTCATCTTATCGGCATTACGTCCCTATTCCTTCATATTACCGGCATTACGTCCCTGTTCCTTCATATTACTGGCATTACGTCCCTGTTCCTTCATATTACCGGCATTAGGTCCCTATTCCTTCATATTACCGGCATTATGTCCCTGTTCCTTCAGATTACCAGCATTACGTCACTGTTACTTCATATTACCGAAATTGCGTCCCTATTCCTTCATATTACTGCCATTATGTCCCTGTTCCTTCATATTACCGGCATTATGTCCCTGTTCCTTAATTTTTTTGGCATTATGTCCCTGTTCCCTCATCTTACCGACATTTTGTCCCTGTTCCCTCATCTTACCGGCATTATGTCCCTGTTCCTTCATCTTACCGGCATTACGTCACTGTTCCTCCATATTACCGGCATTACGTCCCTGTTTCTTAATATTATCGGCATTACGTCCCTGTTCCTTCATATTACCGGCATTATGTCCCTGTTCCTTCATATTACACGCATTATGTCCCTGTTCCTTCATATTACCGGCATTATGTCCACTGAAGGAGGGTACAGGGACATAATGCCGGTAATATGTCCCTGTTCCCTCATCTTACAGGCATTATGTCCCTGTTCCTTCATATTACCGGCTTTATGTCCCTGTTCTCTCATATTACAGACATTATGTCCTTGTTACTTCATATTACCGGCATTACGTCCCTGCTCCTTCATATTATCGGCATTACGTCCCTGTTTCTTCATTTTTTTGGCATTATGTCCCTGTTCCCTCATCTTACCGGCATTATGTCCCTGTTCCTTCATCTTACCGGCATTACGTCACTGTTCCTCCATATTACCGGAATTACGTCCCTGTTCCTTCATATTACCGGCATTACGTCCCTGTTTCTTAATATTATCGGCATTACGTCCTTGTTTCTTCATAATACCAGAATTGCGTCCCTATTCCTTCATATTACCAGCATTATGTCCCTGTTCCTTCATATTACCAGCATTATGTCCCTGTTTCTTCATATTACAGGCATTTTGTCCCTGTTCCTTCATATTACAGGCATTATGTCCCTGTTCCCTCATCTTACCGGCATTATGCCCCTGTTCCCTCATCTTACCGGCATTACGTCCCTGTTCCTTCATATTACCGGCATTACGTCCCTGTTCCTGCATATTAATGGCATTATGTCCCTGTTAGCATATCTTACCGGCATTACATCCATGTTCCTTCATATTTTTGGCATTATGTCCCTGTTCCCTCATCTTACCGGCATTATGTCCCTGTTCCTTCATCTTATCGGCATTACGTCCCTATTCCTTCATATTACCGGCATTACGTCCCTGTTCCTTCATATTACTGGCATTACGTCCCTGTTCCTTCATATTACCGGCATTAGGTCCCTATTCCTTCATATTACCGGCATTATGTCCCTGTTCCTTCAGATTACCAGCATTACGTCACTGTTACTTCATATTACCGAAATTGCGTCCCTATTCCTTCATATTACTGCCATTATGTCCCTGTTCCTTCATATTACCGGCATTATGTCCCTGTTCCTTCATTTTTTTGGCATTATGTCCCTGTTCCCTCATCTTACCGACATTTTGTCCCTGTTCCCTCATCTTACCGGCATTATGTCCCTGTTCCTTCATCTTACCGGCATTACGTCACTGTTCCTCCATATTACCGGCATTACGTCCCTGTTTCTTAATATTATCGGCATTACGTCCCTGTTCCTTCATATTACCGGCATTATGTCCCTGTTCCTTCATATTACACGCATTATGTCCCTGTTCCTTCATATTACAGGTATTATGTCCCTGTTTCTTCATATTACCGGCATTATGTCCACTGAAGGAGGGTACAGGGACATAATGCCGGTAATATGTCCCTGTTCCCTCATCTTACAGGCATTATGTCCCTGTTCCTTCATATTACCGGCTTTATGTCCCTGTTCTCTCATATTACAGACATTATGTCCTTGTTACTTCATATTACCGGCATTACGTCCCTGCTCCTTCATATTATCGGCATTACGTCCCTGTTTCTTCATAATACCAGAATTGCGTTCCTATTCCTTCATATTACCGGCATTATGTCCCTGTTCCTTCATATTACCAGTAATATGTCCCTGTTTCTTCATATTACAGCCATTTTGTCCCTGTTCCTTCATATTACAGGCATTGTGTCCCTGTTCAATCATCTTACCAGCATTATGTCCCTGTTCCCTCATTTGAACCGACATTATGTCTATGTTCCTCCATATTACCGGAATTCCGTCCTATTCCTTCATATTACAGGCATTATGTCCCTGTTCCTTCATATAACCGGCATTAAGTCCATGTTCGCTCATCTTACCGGCATTATGTCCCTGTTTCCTCATCTTACCGGCATTATGTCCCTGTTTCCTCATCTTACCGGCATTATGTCCCTGTTCCTTCATCTTACCGGCATTACGTCACTGTTCCTCCATATTACCGGAATTACGTTCCTATTCCTTCATATTACCGGCATAACGTCCCTGTTCCTTCATATTACCGGCATTAGGTCCCTGTTTCTTAATATTATCGGCATTACGTCCCTGTTCCTTCATATTACCGGCATTATGTCCCTGTTCCTTCATATTACAGGCATTATGTCCCTGTTCCTTCATATAACCGGCATTAAGTCCCTGTTCGCTCATCTTACCGGCATTATGCCCCTGTTCCCTCATCTTACCGGCATTATGTCCCTGTTCCCTCATCTGAACCGGCATTATGTGCCTGTTCCGTCATCTTACCGGCATTACATCCTTGTTTCTTCATATTAATTGTATTATGTCCCTGTTCCCATATCTTACTGGCATTACGTCCATGTTCCTTCATATTAATTGTATTATGTCCCTGTTCCCTCATCTTACCGCCATTGTGTCCCTGTTCCCTCATCTTACCGGCATTACGTCCCTGTTCCCTCATCTTACCGGCATTACGTCCCTGTTCCTTCATATTAATGGCATTATGTCCCTGTTACCATATCTTACCGGCATTACGTCCATGTTCCTTCATATTTTTTGCATTATGTCCCTGTTCCCTCATCTTACCGGAATTGTGTCCCTGTTTCCTCATCTTACCGGCATTATGTCCCTGTTCCTTCATCTTATCGGCATTACGTCCCTATTCCTTCATATTACCGGCATTACGTCCCTGTTCCTTCATATTACTGGCATTACGTCCCTGTTCCTTCATATTACCGAAATTTCGTCCCTATTCCTTCATATTACCGGCATTATGTCCCTGTTCCTTCATATTACCAGCATTATGTCCCTGTTCCTTCATGTTACAGGCATTTTGTCCCTGTTCCTTCATATTACAGGCATTATGTCCTTGTTCTTTCATATTACCGGCATAATGTCCTTGTTCCTTCATATTACAGGCATTATGTCCCTGTTCCCTCATCTTATCGGCATTATGTCCCTGTTCCCTCATCTGAACCGGCATTATGTGCCTGTTCCGTCATCTTACCGGCATTACATCCTTGTTTCTTCATATTAATTGTATTATGTCCCTGTTCCCATATCTTACTGGCATTACGTCCATGTTCCTTCATATTAATTGTATTATGTCCCTGTTCCCTCATCTTACCGCCATTGTGTCCCTGTTCCCTCATCTTACCGGCATTACGTCCCTGTTCCCTCATCTTACCGGCATTACGTCCCTGTTCCTTCATATTAATGGCATTATGTCCCTGTTACCATATCTTACCGGCATTACGTCCATGTTCCTTCATATTTTTTGCATTATGTCCCTGTTCCCTCATCTTACCGGAATTGTGTCCCTGTTTCCTCATCTTACCGGCATTATGTCCCTGTTCCTTCATCTTATCGGCATTACGTCCCTATTCCTTCATATTACCGGCATTACGTCCCTGTTCCTTCATATTACTGGCATTACGTCCCTGTTCCTTCATATTACCGAAATTTCGTCCCTATTCCTTCATATTACCGGCATTATGTCCCTGTTCCTTCATATTACCAGCATTATGTCCCTGTTCCTTCATGTTACAGGCATTTTGTCCCTGTTCCTTCATATTACAGGCATTATGTCCTTGTTCTTTCATATTACCGGCATAATGTCCTTGTTCCTTCATATTACAGGCATTATGCCCCTGTTCCCTCATCTTACCGGCATTACGTCCCTGTTCCTTCATATTACCGGCATTACGTCCCTGTTCCTGCATATTAATGGCATTATGTCCCTGTTAGCATATCTTACCGGCATTACATCCATGTTCCTTCATATTTTTGGCATTATGTCCCTGTTCCCTCATCTTACCGGCATTATGTCCCTGTTCCTTCATCTTATCGGCATTACGTCCCTATTCCTTCATATTACCGGCATTACGTCCCTGTTCCTTCATATTACTGGCATTACGTCCCTGTTCCTTCATATTACCGGCATTAGGTCCCTATTCCTTCATATTACCGGCATTATGTCCCTGTTCCTTCAGATTACCAGCATTACGTCACTGTTACTTCATATTACCGAAATTGCGTCCCTATTCCTTCATATTACTGCCATTATGTCCCTGTTCCTTCATATTACCGGCATTATGTCCCTGTTCCTTCATTTTTTTGGCATTATGTCCCTGTTCCCTCATCTTACCGACATTTTGTCCCTGTTCCCTCATCTTACCGGCATTATGTCCCTGTTCCTTCATCTTACCGGCATTACGTCACTGTTCCTCCATATTACCGGCATTACGTCCCTGTTTCTTAATATTATCGGCATTACGTCCCTGTTCCTTCATATTACCGGCATTATGTCCCTGTTCCTTCATATTACACGCATTATGTCCCTGTTCCTTCATATTACAGGTATTATGTCCCTGTTTCTTCATATTACCGGCATTATGTCCACTGAAGGAGGGTACAGGGACATAATGCCGGTAATATGTCCCTGTTCCCTCATCTTACAGGCATTATGTCCCTGTTCCTTCATATTACCGGCTTTATGTCCCTGTTCTCTCATATTACAGACATTATGTCCTTGTTACTTCATATTACCGGCATTACGTCCCTGCTCCTTCATATTATCGGCATTACGTCCCTGTTTCTTCATAATACCAGAATTGCGTTCCTATTCCTTCATATTACCGGCATTATGTCCCTGTTCCTTCATATTACCAGTAATATGTCCCTGTTTCTTCATATTACAGCCATTTTGTCCCTGTTCCTTCATATTACAGGCATTGTGTCCCTGTTCAATCATCTTACCAGCATTATGTCCCTGTTCCCTCATTTGAACCGACATTATGTCTATGTTCCTCCATATTACCGGAATTCCGTCCTATTCCTTCATATTACAGGCATTATGTCCCTGTTCCTTCATATAACCGGCATTAAGTCCATGTTCGCTCATCTTACCGGCATTATGTCCCTGTTTCCTCATCTTACCGGCATTATGTCCCTGTTTCCTCATCTTACCGGCATTATGTCCCTGTTCCTTCATCTTACCGGCATTACGTCACTGTTCCTCCATATTACCGGAATTACGTTCCTATTCCTTCATATTACCGGCATAACGTCCCTGTTCCTTCATATTACCGGCATTAGGTCCCTGTTTCTTAATATTATCGGCATTACGTCCCTGTTCCTTCATATTACCGGCATTATGTCCCTGTTCCTTCATATTACAGGCATTATGTCCCTGTTCCTTCATATAACCGGCATTAAGTCCCTGTTCGCTCATCTTACCGGCATTATGCCCCTGTTCCCTCATCTTACCGGCATTATGTCCCTGTTCCCTCATCTGAACCGGCATTATGTGCCTGTTCCGTCATCTTACCGGCATTACATCCTTGTTTCTTCATATTAATTGTATTATGTCCCTGTTCCCATATCTTACTGGCATTACGTCCATGTTCCTTCATATTAATTGTATTATGTCCCTGTTCCCTCATCTTACCGCCATTGTGTCCCTGTTCCCTCATCTTACCGGCATTACGTCCCTGTTCCCTCATCTTACCGGCATTACGTCCCTGTTCCTTCATATTAATGGCATTATGTCCCTGTTACCATATCTTACCGGCATTACGTCCATGTTCCTTCATATTTTTTGCATTATGTCCCTGTTCCCTCATCTTACCGGAATTGTGTCCCTGTTTCCTCATCTTACCGGCATTATGTCCCTGTTCCTTCATCTTATCGGCATTACGTCCCTATTCCTTCATATTACCGGCATTACGTCCCTGTTCCTTCATATTACTGGCATTACGTCCCTGTTCCTTCATATTACCGAAATTTCGTCCCTATTCCTTCATATTACCGGCATTATGTCCCTGTTCCTTCATATTACCAGCATTATGTCCCTGTTCCTTCATGTTACAGGCATTTTGTCCCTGTTCCTTCATATTACAGGCATTATGTCCTTGTTCTTTCATATTACCGGCATAATGTCCTTGTTCCTTCATATTACAGGCATTATGTCCCTGTTCCCTCATCTTATCGGCATTATGTCCCTGTTCCCTCATCTGAACCGGCATTATGTGCCTGTTCCGTCATCTTACCGGCATTACATCCCTGTTCCTTCATATTAATTGTATTATGTCCCTGTTCCCATATCTTACCGCCATTGTGTCACTGTTCCCTCATCTTACAGGCATTATGTCCCTGTTCTCTCATATTACAAAGATTATGTCCTTGTTCCTTCATATTACCGGCATTACGTCCCTGCTCCTTCATATTATCGGCATTACGTCCTTGTTTCTTCATAATACCAGAATTGCGTCCCTATTCCTTCATATTACCGGCATTATGTCCCTGTTTCTTCATATTACAGGCATTTTGTCCCTGTTCCTTCATATTACAGGCATTATGTCCTTGTTCTTTCATATTACCGCCATTATGTCCTTGTTCCTTCATATTACAGGCATTATGTCCCTGTTCCTTCATATAACCGGCATTAAGTCCCTGTTCGCTCATCTTACCGGCATTATGCCCCTGTTCCCTCATCTTACCGGCATTACGTCCCTGTTCCTGCATATTAATGGCATTATGTCCCTGTTAGCATATCTTACCGGCATTACATCCATGTTCCTTCATATTTTTGGCATTATGTCCCTGTTCCCTCATCTTACCGGAATTGTGTCCCTGTTCCCTCATCTTACCGGCATTATGTCCCTGTTCCTTCATCTTATCGGCATTACGTCCCTATTCCTTCATATTACCGGCATTACGTCCCTATTCCTTCATATTACTGGCATTACGTCCCTGTTCCTTCATATTACCGGCATTAGGTCCCTATTCCTTCATATTACCGGCATTATGTACCTGTTCCTTCAGATTACCAGCATTACGTCACTGTTACTTCATATTACAGGCATTATGTCCCTGTTCCTTCTTATTACAGGCATTATGTCCCTGTTCCTTCATATTACCGGCATTATATCCCTGTTCCCTCATCTTACTTGCATTATATCCCTGTTTCTTCATATTACAGGCATTATGTCCCTGTTCCCTTAAATTACAGGCATTATGTCCCTGTTCCCTCAAATTACAGGCATTATGTCCCTGTTCCTTCATATTACAGGCATTATGTCCCTGTTCCTTCATATTACCGGCATTATGTCCCTGTTCCTTCATATTACCGGCATCATGTCCTTGTTCCTTCATATTACCGGAATTATGTCCCTGTTCCTTTATATTACAGGCATTATGTCCCTGTTCCTTCATATTACCGGCATTATGTCCCTGTTCCTTCATACTACAGGCACTTTGGCCCTGTTTCTTCTTATTACAGGCATTATGTCCCTGTTCCTTCATATTACCGGCATTATGTCCATGTCCCCTCAAATTACAGGTATTATATCCCTGTTCCCTCATCATACCGGCATTATGTCCCTGTTCCTTCATATTACAGGCATTATGTACCTATTCCCTCATCTTACCAGCATTATATTCCTGTTCCTTCATCTAACCGGCATTATGTCCCTGTTCCTTCATATTACAGGCATTATGTTCCTGTTCCTTCATATTACAGGCATTATGTCCCTGTTCCGTCATATTACAGGCATTATGTCCCTGTTCCTTCATATTACCGGCATTATGTCCCTGTTCCCTCATCTTACAGGCATTATGTACCTATTCCCTCATCTTACCAGCATTATATTCCTGTTCCTTCATCTAACCGGCATTATGTCCCTGTTCCTTCATATTACAGGCATTATGTTCCTGTTCCTTCATATTACCGGCATTATGTCCCTGTTCATTCATATTACAGGCATTATGTCCATGTTCCCTCATATTACAGGCATTATGTCCCTGTTCCTTCTTATTACAGGCATTATGTCCCTGTTCCTTCATATTACCGGCATTATGTCCCTGTTCCATCATCTTACCGGCATTACGTCCCTGTTCCTTCATATTACCGGCATTATGTCCATGTCCCCTCAAATTACAGGTATTATGTCCCTGTTCCCTCATCATACCGGCATTATGTCCCTGTTCCTTCATATTACAGGCATTATGTCCATGTCCCCTCAAATTACAGGCATTATGTCCCTGTTCCCTCATCTTACCGGCATTTTGTCCCTGTTCCCTCATCTTACAGGCATTATGTCCCTGTTCCCTCATTATGTCCCTTTTCCTTCATATTACAGGCATTACGTCCCTGTTCCCTCATATTACCAGCATTATATTCCTGTTCCTTCATCTAACCGGCATTATGTCCCTGTTCCCTCATATTACAGGCATTATGTCCCTGTTTCTTCATATTACAGGCATTATGTCCCTGTTCCTTTATATTACAGGCATTATGCCCCTGTTTCTTCATATTACCGGCATTATGTCCCTGTTCCTTCATATTACAGGCATTATGTCCCTGTTCCTTCATTCTACAGGCATTATATCCGTGTCCATTCATACTACCGGCGTTATGTCCCTGTTCCCTCATCTTCCAGGCATTATGTCCCTGTTCCCTCATCTTACAGGCATTATGTACCTATTCCCTCATCTTACCAGCATTATATTCCTGTTCCTTCATCTAACCGGCATTATGTCCCTGTTCCTTCATATTACAGGCATTATGTTCCTGTTCCTTCATATTACAGGCATTATGTCCCTGTTCCGTCATATTACAGGCATTATGTCCCTGTTCCTTCATATTACCGGCATTATGTCCCTGTTCATTCATATTACAGGCATTATGTCCATGTTCCCTCATATTACAGGCATTATGTCCCTGTTCCTTCTTATTACAGGCATTATGTCCCTGTTCCTTCATATTACCGGCATTATGTCCCTGTTCCATCAACTTACCGGCATTATTTCCCTGTTTCTTCATATTACAGGCATTATGTCCCTATTCCTTCATATTACAGGCATTATGTCCCTGTTCCCTCATATTACAGGCATTATGTCCCTGTTCCCTCATCATACCGGCATTATGTCCCTGTTCCTTCATAGTAACGGCATTATGTACCTATTCCCTCATATTACAGGCATTATGTCTTTGTTCCCTCAAATTACAGGCATTATGTCCCTGTTCCCTCAAATTACAGGCATTATGTCCCTGTTCCTTCATATTACAGGCATTATGTCCCTGTTCCCTCATATTACAGGCATTATGTCCCTGTCCCCTCATCTTACCGGCATTATGTCCCTGTTCCTTCTTATTACAGGCATTATGTCCCTGTTCTTTCATATTACAGGCATTGTGTCCCTATTCCTTCATATTACCGCCATTATGTCCCTGTTTCTTCATATTACCGGAGTTATGTTCTTGTTTGTAGCCTGAAACTCGGGTTGACTGGTTATTGTAATACAAGTGGAGCAGACTCTGGTGTCTCCTCTGTGCCAGGTATTGTAATACAGGCGGAGCAGACTCTGGTGTCTCCTCTGTACCGGGTATTGTAATACAAGTGGAGCAGACTCTGGTGTCTCCTCTGTGACGGGTATTGTAATACAGGCGGAGCAGACTCTGGTGTCTCCTCTGTGACGGGTATTGTAATACAAGTGGAGCAGACTCTGGTGTCTCCTCTGTGCCGGGTATTGTAATACAAGTGGAGCAGACTCTGGTGTCTCCTCTGTGCCGGGTATTGTAATACAAGTGGAGCAGACTCTGTTGTCTCCCCTGTGCCGGGTATTGTAATACAAGTGGCGCAGACTCTGGTGTCTCCTCTGTGGCAGGTATTATAATACAAGTGGAGCAGACTCTGGTGTCTCCTCTGTGCCAGGTATTGTAATACAAGTGGAGCAGACTCTGGTGTCTCCTCTCTGCCGGGTATTGTAATACAAGTGGAGCAGACTCTGGTGTCTCCTCTGTGCCGGGTATTGTAATACAAGTGGAGCAGACTCTGGTGTCTCCTCTGTGCCAGGTATTGTAATACAGGCGGAGCAGACTCTGGTGTCTCCTCTGTACCGGGTATTGTAATACAAGTGGAGCAGACTCTGGTGTCTCCTCTGTGCCGGGTATTGTAATACAAGTGGAGCAGACTCTGGTGTCTCCTCTGTGACGGGTATTGTAATACAGGCGGAGCAGACTCTGGTGTCTCCTCTGTGCCGGGTATTGTAATACAAGTGGAGCAGACTCTGGTGTCTCCTCTGTGCCGGGTATTGTAATACAAGCGGAGCAGACTCTGTTGTCTCCCCTGTGCTGGGTATTGTAATACAAGTGGAGCAGACTCTGGTGTCTCCTCTGTGGCAGGTATTATAATACAAGTGGAGCAGACTCTGGTGTCTCCTCTGTGCCAGGTATTGTAATACAAGTGGAGCAGACTCTGGTGTCTCCTCTGTTCCGGGTATTGTAATACAAGTGGAGCAGACTCTGGTGTCTCCTCTGTGCCGGGTATTGTAATACAAGTGGAGCAGACTCTGGTGTCTCCTCTGTGCCAGGTATTGTAATACAAGTGGAGCAGACTCTGGTGTCTCCTCTGTACCGGGTATTGTAATACAAGTGGAGCAGACTCTGGTGTCTCCTCTGTGCCGGGTATTGTAATACAAGTGGAGCAGACTCTGGTGTCTCCTCTGTGACGGGTATTGTAATACAGGCGGAGCAGACTCTGGTGTCTCCTCTGTGCCGGGTATTGTAATACAAGTGGAGCAGACTCTGGTGTCTCCTCTGTGCCGGGTATTGTAATACAAGTGGAGCAGACTCTGGTGTCTCCTCTGTGCCGGGTATTGTAATACAAGTGGAGCAGACTCTGTTGTCTCCCCTGTGCCGGGTATTGTAATACAAGTGGAGCAGACTCTGGTGTCTCCTCTGTGGCAGGTATTATAATACAAGTGGAGCAGACTCTGGTGTCTCCTCTGTGCCAAGTATTGTAATACAAGTGGAGCAGACTCTGGTGTCTCCTCTGTGCCGGGTATTGTAATACAAGTGGAGCAGACTCTGGTGTCTCCTCTGTGCCGGGTATTGTAATACAAGTGGAGCAGACTCTGGTGTCTACTCTGTGCCAGGTATTGTAATACAAGTGGAGCAGACTCTGGTGTCTCCTCTGTGCCGGGTATTGTAATACAAGTGGAGCAGACTCTGGTGTCTCCTCTGTGCCGGGTATTGTAATACAAGTGGAGCAGACTCTGTTGTCTCCCCTGTGCCGGGTATTGTAATACAAGTGGAGCAGACTCTGGTGTCTCCTCTGTGGCAGGTATTATAATACAAGTGGAGCAGACTCTGGTGTCTCCTCTGTGACGGGTATTGTAATACAGGCGGAGCAGACTCTGGTGTCTCCTCTGTGCCGGGTATTGTAATACAAGTGGAGCAGACTCTGGTGTCTCCTCTGTGCCAGGTATTGTAATACAAGTGGAGCAGACTCTGGTGTCTCCTCTGTGCCGGGTATTGTAATACAAGTGGAGCAGACTCTGGTGTCTCCTCTGTGCCGGGTATTGTAATACAAGTGGAGCAGACTCTGGTGTATCCTCTGTGCCGGGTATTGTAATACAAGTGGAGCAGACTCTGGTGTCTACTCTGTGCCGGGTATTGTAATACAAGTGGAGCAGACTCTGGTGTCACACGACCTATTTCCAGACGTAATTCAGGCGTATTACGCCTCGAATTAAGCCTGAAAAGACGTCTCCATTTCGTCGGCAAACATCTGCTCGTTGCTTGCAATGAGTTTTACGATATTCTGTTCAGACAAGCTGTAATTTTACACGTCGCTGTAAAAAAATGGCACGTAAAAATACGCCCGCGTCAAACAAGTGCAGGACACTTCTTGGGACGTTTTTGGAGTCATTATTCATTGACTCCAATGAAGAACAGCTCCAATTACGTCCGTAAAGGACGCCGCGAAAAACGCAAGTACTTGCAATTACGTCTGAAATTCAGGAGCTGTTTTCGCCTGAAAACAGCTCCGTAATTTCAGACGTATTTTGCGTGTGAACATATCCTTATTGTTACACATGATTAGCAGACTGTGGTGTCTCGTCTGTGCTGGTTTGTTGTAGAAGAGTAGCAGCAGACTCTTTGGCGTAACTACAGCAGCTGCTACCTACGGGGCCCGCGGCTTGTGGGGGCCAGTGCCACCAGCTGACACGCTCCCCCCATATGCTCGGTGGCGCCGCTAGCAGCCATTATGGCTAGTACAGCGGTAGTGCTGCTACTATGGGGCCCACGCCTCCGAGCCTCTAACAAGTATAGGCAGGGCGACACAGGCCCTCTCATGCCCGTAGGCGTCGCTGCCACAAGAGGGGGCCCCGGTGCTAGCGACAGCCAAATACATGCATTAGCGCTGAATGGCCGGGCATGTTTTGTGCCTGACCATTCAGCGCCTTACAATGACGCTGATTGGCTAGCGGTGCTTTGACGTCATCGCACCGCTTCCGTGCTTGAAAGGTGCTGATTGACGGGGCAAGTCATTCTGCCCCGCCAATCAGCGTCATTGAACGACGCGTCGTTCAGCTCCTGCAGACCCGCTCAGAAGAGAGCATGTCTGCATTGTCAGCGGACAGGGTGGGAACGGGGTCATGTGAGCATGTAAAGTTTTTTTCTCATAAAACTGAGTGGCATTATCTATAGTGGGGGCTCTAGCTACAGGGGGGTCGTCTATATGTGGGCCACTATATACAGGGGGTCTATATGTGGGGATGTGGGCACGATCTACAGGGGTGGTCTATATGTGGGGATGTGGTGCACTATATACAGGGGAGGGTCTATATGTGGGGATGTCGGGCACAATCTACAGGGGGGTCTATATGTGGGGATGTGGGCCACTATATACAGGGGGTCTATATGTGGGGATGTGGGCCACTATATACAGGGGGTCTATATGTGGGGATGTGGGCACGATCTACAGGGGTGGTCTATATGTGGGGATGTGGTGCACTATATACAGGGGAGGGTCTATATGTGGGGATGTGGTGCACTATATACAGGGGAGGGTCTATATGTGGGGATGTGGTGCACTATATACAGGGGAGGGTCTATATGTGGGGATGTGGTCCACTATATACAGTGAAGGAAATAAGTATTTGATCCCTTTGGCAAACAAGACTTAATACTTGGTGGCAAAACCCTTGTTGGCAAGCACAGCAGTCAGATTTTTTTTGTAGTTGATGATGAGGTTTGCACACATGTTAGATGGAATTTTGGCCCACTCCTCTTTGCAGATCATCTGTAAATCATTAAGATTTCGAGGCTGTCGCTTGGCAACTCAGATCTTCAGCTCCCTCTATAAGTTTTCGATGGGATTAAGGTCTGGAGACTGGCTAGGCCACTCCATGACCTTAATGTGCTTCTTTTTGAGCCACTCCTTTGTTGCCTTGGCTGTATGTTTCGGGTCATTGTCGTGCTGGAAGACCCAGCCACGAGCTATTTTTAATGTCCTGGTGGAGGGAAGGAGGTTGTCACTCAGGATTTGACGGTACATGGCTCCATCCATTCTCCCATTGATGCGGTGAAGTAGTCCTGTGCCCTTAGCAGAGAAACACCCCCAAAACATAATGTTTCCACCTCCATGCTTGACAGTGGGGACGGTGTTCTTTGGGTCATAGGCAGCATTTCTCTTCCTCCAAACACGGCGAGTTGAGTTAATGCCAAAGAGCTCAATTTTAGTCTCATCTGACCACAGCACCTTCTCCCAATCACTCTCAGAATCATCCAGATGTTCATTTGCAAACTTCAGACGGGCCTGTACATGTGCCTTCTTGAGCAGGGGGACCTTGCGGGCACTGCAGGATTTTAATCCATTACGGCGTAATGTGTTACCAATGGTTTTCTTGGTGACTGTGGTCCCAGCTGCCTTGAGATCATTAACAAGTTCCCCCCGTGTAGTTTTCGGCTGAGCTCTCACCTTCCTCAGGATCTAGGATACCCCACGAGGCGAGATTTTGCATGGAGCCCCAGATCGATGTCGATTGACAGTCATTTTGTATGTCTTCCATTTTCTTACTATTGCACCAACAGTTGTCTCCTTCTCACCCAGCGTCTTACTTATGGTTTTGTAGCCCATTCCAGCCTTGTGCAGGTCTATGATCTTGTCCCTGACATCCTTAGAAAGCTCTTTGGTCTTGCCCATGTTGTAGAGGTT
This sequence comes from Rhinoderma darwinii, assembly GCF_050947455.1. Taxonomy (NCBI): domain Eukaryota; kingdom Metazoa; phylum Chordata; class Amphibia; order Anura; family Rhinodermatidae; genus Rhinoderma; species Rhinoderma darwinii. The sequence continues at coordinate 93,628,293 of NC_134697.1, read as the reverse complement.
AGAGTCAGACTGATTCATTGAGTCTGTGGACAGGAGTCTTTTATACAGGTGACCATGTAAGAGCTGTCTATAATGCAGGCACCAAGTTGATTTGGAGCAGTAACTGGTCTGGAGGAGGCTGAACTCTTAATGGTTGGTAGGGGATCAAATACTTATTTCCTTCACTGTACAGGGGGGTCTATATGTGGGGATGTGGGCCACTATATACAGGGGGGTCTATATTTGGGCCACTGTCTACAGGGGGGGTCTATATGTGGAGATGTGGGCCACTATATACAGGGCGGTCTATATTTGGGCCACTATATATTGGGGTGGTCTATATGTGGGCCACTATATACAGGGGAGTCTATATGTGGAGATGTGGGCCACTATATACAGGGGGGTCTATATTTGGGCCACTGTTTACTGAGCTTGGTTCTAGTGCTGTATATATGTCAGATCTTGGTTCTGGAGCTGTATATATGTACTGAGCTTGGTTCTAGTGCTGTATATATGTCAGAGCTTGGTTCTGGAGCTGTATATATGTACTGAGCTTGGTTCTATTGCTGTATATATATGTATTGAGCTTGGTACTGGAGCTGTATATATGTACTGAGCTTGGTTCTAGTGCTGTATATATGTCAGAGCTTGGTTCTGGTGCTGTATATATGTACTGAGCTTTGATCTGGTGCTGTATATATGTCGGACTTGGTTCTGGAGCTGTAATTATATAGGATATATTTATAACAAAATTGCAGGGCAGATGGAATTTTTCTCAATTCATTGTATATTTCATGGGAACCTGTCTGGTAGTTTTAACCCCTTGAACCGTCACCATGCGGTAATACATGATCTGACAATATTCCGCTGTATGTTTTTTTCAGATGCAGCAAAATCCTTAAAATCCACTTTTAAAACAACGCACACTATATGCTAATTACTCATTAGAGGGTCATGGGGCGGTGCCGATATCCTCACGAGTCACATAGTCCTGCCTCCAAACCCACCTTTCCATGTTTGAGTGACATCTCCCTGGCTGATACAACTTTCTCGGATGTGCCATTGCCTTCTGGCACTATACACAAGGGGGAGAGCTGTGTGGCACTATACACAAGGGGGAGAGCTGTGTGGCACTATACACAAGGGGGAGCTGTGTGGCACTATACACATAGGGGGCTGTGTGGCACTATACAGAAAGGGGGGCTGTGTGGCACTATACACAAGGGGGAGAGCTGTGTGGCACTATAAACAAGGGGGAGAGCTGTGTGGCACTATACACAAAGGGGGCTGTGTGGCACTATACACAAAGGGGGCTGTGTGGCACTATACACATAGGGGGCTGTGTGGCACTATACAGAAAGGGGGGCTGTGTGGCACTATGCACATAGGGGGGCTGTGTGGCACTATACACAAGGGGGAGCAGTGTGGCACTATACACATAGGGGGGCTGTGTGGCACTATACACATAGGGGAAGAGCTGTGTGGCACTATACACAAAGGGGAGCTGTGTGGCACTATACACAAAGGGGGCTGTGTGGCACTATACACAAGGGGGGCTGTGTGGCTCTATACACAAAGGGGGGCTGTGTGGCACTATACACAAGGGGGAGCTGTGTGGCACTATACACATAGAGGGGCTGTGTGGCACTATACACATAGGGGGGCTGTGTGGCACTATACACAAGGGGGAGAGCTGTGTGGCACTATACACAAGGGGGAGAGCTGTGTGGCACTATACACAAAGGGGGCTGTGTGGCACTATACACAAAGGGGAGAGCTGTGTGGCACTATACACAAGGGGGAGAGCTGTGTGGCACTCTACACAAGGGGGGCTGTGTGGCACTATACACAAGGGGGAGCTGTGTGGCACTATACACATAGGGGAAGAGCTGTGTGGCACTATACACATAGGGGAGCTGTGTGGCACTATACACAAAGGGGGCTGTGTGGCACTATACACAAGGGGGGCTGTGTGGTACTATACACAAGGGGGAGCTGTGTGGCACTATACACAAGGGGGAGAGCTGTGTGGCACTATACACAAAGGGGGGCTGTGTGGCACTATACACAAGGGGGAGCTGTGTGGCACTTTACACATAGGGTGGCTGTGTGGCACTATACACATGGGGGAGAGCTGTGTGGCACTATACACAAGGGGGAGCTGTGTGGCACTATACACAAGGGGGGGCTGTGTGGCACTATACATATGGGGGAACTGTATGCCACTATTTACAAGGGGGAGGGCTGTGGCTCTATCTACAGGGGGCTGAGTGTGGCACAATCTACAGGTGTCTGTGTGTGGCACTATCTACTAAGGGGGGGCTGTGCTGCACTTTCTACTAAGGGGGGCTGTGTGGCACTATATACAAGGGAGGGGGCTGTGTGGCACTCTATACAGTGGGGGCTATATGGCATTCTACAAGGGGGAGGTGGGGGTGCTATCTACAAATAGGGTGACACTGTCTACAGGGGGGCTGTATGGCACATTCTACAGGGGGCACTATTTATAAGGGGGGCTGCTTGTGGCACCCGAGGGGGGGGGGCGGCCAAGAGTTTGCTATGGGGCCCAGTCTTTCCTAGTTACGCCTCTGAGCAGACTTTAGTGTCTCGTCTAGTTATATAATGCAAGTGGAACAGCCTCTATAGATGATGCGCTGCAGGAAAAAGCTTAATGTAGAGTGCCACGGTGTGGTCACCGCGGGGAACTGTTTACTTTCATGGATGAAGTAATAGCGCCATTATGTGGTCATCGCTGGTATTACTGACTATATTTTACGACCTTATTACTTATGGAAGGCTGCATTGGCTATACGGCGCAGCAGCGCCATCGTGGGGTCAATTCTGGGAAATGCTCACTAAATTCAATGTAATTCAGACAGCCTTAGTGATACGCTAAGCAGCAGCGCCATCTTGTGGTCGATGCTGGGAAATGCGCACTATAGTCAATGTAATTCATGCAGCCTTAGGGATACGCTGAGTAGCAGCGCCATCGTGTGGTCGATGCTGGGAAATGCGCACTATATTCAATGTAATTCAGTCTGACTTAGGGATACGCTGAGCAGCAGCGCCATCGTGTGGTCCACGCTGAGAAATGCTCACTAAATTCAATATAATGCAGGTAGCCCAGTGATACGCTGAGCAGGAGCGCCATCTTGTGGTCAATGCTGGGAAATGCATAATCAATTACATGTAAGGGTATGTTCACACGGCAGCGTCCGTAACGGTTGAAATTACGGGGCTGTTTTCAGGAGAAAACAGCCCCGTCATTTCAGCCGTAACGGCATGTGCAGGCGCTTGAACGCCGCGTCCATTACGGACGTAACTGGAGCTGGTTTTCCATGGTCTGAAGTGACATGAAACTTCTTTGGCGCGGGCGTCTATTTACGCGCCGTATTTTGACAGCGATGCGTAAATATACGCCTCATGTGAACAGACAAACGTCAGCCAATTGCTTTCAATGGGCAGATGTTTGTCAACGCTTTCAAGCCGTAATTTCGGACGTAATTCGGGGGTTAAAACGGCCGAATTACGTCCGTAAATAGGCTGTGTGAACTTACCCTAAGGGTATGTTCACACGGCCTATTTACGGATGTAAATCGGGCGTTTTTGCCCCGAATTACGCCCGAAAATAGCGCCTCAATAGCGCTGACAAACATCTGCCCATTGAAAGCAATGGGCAGACGTTTGTCTGTTCACACGAGGCGTATATTTACGCGCCGCTGTCAAATGACGGCGCGTAAATAGACGCCCGCGTCAAAGAAGTGACCTGTCACTTCTTTGGCCGTAATTGGAGCCGTTATTCATTGACTCCAATTAATAGCAGCGCTAATTACGGCCGTAATGGACGCGGCGTTCAAGCGCCTGCACATGCCGGTACGGCTGAAATTACGGGGATGTTTTCAGGCTGAAACATCCCCGTAATTTCAGACGTTACGGACGCCCTCGTGTGAACATACCCTAATTCAGACCGATTTAGTGATTCGCTGAGCAGCAGCGCCATCGTGTGGTCAATGCTGTGAAATGCTCACTAAATTCCATGTAATGCAGGTAGCCTAGTGATACAAGGAGCAGCAGCGCGCCATCGTGTGGTCACTGCAGGGAACTTTTTACTTTCAAATTATTCCGATATTGTATATATTAATGAATAATATAGCAATACTGCAGGGAATTTATAGACCTAGTTTTATATGATTCAGACAGCACAAAAGATGTGCAGTAGCAACAGCGGCCTCGTGTGGTCACTGTGGCAACTGTCTTGGTAGGCCATCTGAGTACCCGGAGAAAAATGACTGGAACACACAAACAGGAAGTGACGTTTATGACTTCTGGGTGAAGCGAGGCAATCATTCAGGTATTTACAGTCAGAATCTTTCCTGTCCGTTTATTAGGTGTCAGTGTGTGACGCATGATGCGCGTAGTATAAACATATTCAGCTTCTTTGTATGTGAGATTTTTACTAAAATGCTTATCAGGCGGATGATGAACGCAATCTGTACTATGGCCACCAGGTGGCGCTGTGACATAGCATTATTATATTAGTACCATTTACATGTTCCAGAATCAAACCTCACACTTTTTGGAGATATAAAACAGATATTTGATCTTTTTTCAGAGCCCCTGTGACACCCCCTCTCCTATGTAACCGTGTTAACACCAGTGTAGCCACAAGGGTCTGCTCACATGAAATTCAGATGTAATTCAGGCGTTTTAGGCTATGTTCACACAGAGGTTTTTTTCCGGAAACCGCGCCAAAAAACTCGTCAAAAACGGCTCGAAAATGCCTCCCATTGTTTTCAATGGGAGGCGGAGGCGTCTTTTTCCCGCCAGCGGTAAAACCGCCTCCCGGGAAAAAGAAGCAACATGCCCTATTTTTGGGCGTTTACGCCTCTGACCTCCCATTGACTTCAATGGGAGGCAGAGAAAGCTTATTTCACGGCGTTATATGGCCGCGGTGCTCAATGGCTGCGGGCGAAAAATGCTGCGAAAATCGGCGTGCAGGGAGAGGTAAATCTGCCTCAAACTTCCAAACGGAATTTTCAGGCAGAAATTCCGCCTGCAAAAAACTCTGTGTGAACCCAGCCTTACGCCTCGATTTACGCCTGAAAAAGCGGCTCCATTACGCCTACAAACATCTGCCCGTTGTATGCAATGGGTTTTACGATGTTCTGTTCAGACAAGGTGCAATTTTACGCGTCGCTGTCAAAATACGGCGCTTAAAATGACGGCTCGTCAAAAGAAGTGCAGGTCACTTCTTGGGACGTTTTTGGAGGCGTTTTTCATTGACTCTATTGAAAACAGCTCCATAAACGGCCGCAAAAACGTTGCAAAAACGCGAGTGGCTCAAAAAACGTCTGAAAATCAAGAGCTATCTTTCCTTGAAAACTGCTCCTGATTTTAAGACGTTTTTTAAGCTTTTTTCGCTAGAGTCAATGAAAAACGGCTCCAAAAACATACCAAGAAGTGACCTGCACTTCTTTTTCGCGACCGTTATTTTACGCGTAAAAAAACGCTCTGTCGGAACAGAACGCCGTTTTGAAATCAATGTTTCTACTTCCGATCTTCCGGACGCTTTTCGGACGTTTACAGCCGGAAAAACGGCCAAAAATAGACCGTATGAACATACCCTAGGGGTATGTTCACACGACAGCGCAAAATACGTATGAAATTACGGTGCTGTTTTCAGAAGAAAACAGCTCCTGAATTTCAGACGTTTTTGCATGATCTCGCATTTTTCGCCGCGTCTTTTACGGACGTAATTGGAGCTGTTCTTCATTGGAGGAAAAACGGCTCCAAATACATTCGGAGAAGTGTCCTGCACTTCTTTGACGCGGGCGTAATTTTACGCGCCGTCTTTTGACAGCGACACGTAAAATTACACCTCGTGGGAACAGAACATCGTATAACCCACTGCAGGCAATGGGCAGATGTTTGCCGACGTATTGGAACCGTCTTTTCAGCCGTAATTCGAGGCATATAACGCCTCCATTACATCTGAAAATAGGTCGTGTGCACATACCCTTACAGTGACGGTCACAGTGCCCACATGACAGCAACAGTCAAGGGCCCCCAGAACAGTGACAGCCATAGTGCTCCCATAACATTGACTGTTGCTGTTATGTGGGCACTGTGAGGCTGGATTCACATGAGCACATTACGTCCGTAATGGACGGAACGTAATTCGGGCGCTAATCCCGGACCGAACACACTGCAGGGAGCCGGGCTCCTAGCATCATAGTGATGTACGATGCTAGGAGTTCCTGCCTCTCCGTGGAACTACTGTCCCGTACTGAAAACATGATTACAGTACGGGACAGTTGTCCCGCAGCGAGGCAGGGACTCCTAGCGTCGTACATAACTATGATGCTAGGAGCCCGGCTCCCTGCACTGTGTTCGGTCCGGGATTAGTGGCCGAAATACGTTCCGTCCATTACGGACGTAATGTGCTCGTGTGAATCCAGCCTGACTGTTACTGTTATGGGAGCACTATGGCTGTCACTGTTCTGGGGAGAGTTGGTTGTCCCTGTTATGGAGGACTTTGACTGTTGCTGTTATGTGGGCACTGTAACTGTCAAAGTCCTCCATAACAGGGACAACCAACTCCCCTAACAGTGACAGTCACAGTGCCCACATAACAGCAACAGTCAACAGTTGATTAACAGCTGATGGCCACTGTTACATTGTTTGAAATTCCATCTAAGGGTGCGTTCACATTTATCAATTGCATCATCATCAGTTTTTTTGTCTCAAGTGATTACAACTGATGCAAAAACCGATTAAAAAAAATGTATCAGTTGCATCAGACTTTTTCACAATTTTTACTACAAAACCATCAGTTGTCGTTAGTTGTCATCCGTTTTTAACATCAGTTTTTACCACAATGGTCCACCAAAAAGGTCATCTAGGGTCTGAAAATGTCACACCCCTCCTGTAGATAATGCCACACCCCCCTGTAGATAACGCCACACAGCGCCCACTGTAGATTGTGCCACACAGCGCCCCCCTGTAGATAGCACCGGATACATATAGCACTACCCCCTTTCTCCTGTAGATAGCGCCACTCAAGCTCCCTCTAGCATACATGGACAGTGGAGTCAGGGGTTACTCCCTAAACGGAGTCCCCGGCCGCAGCATTACCAATGCTGTGGCCGGGGATTGCCTCAAGAAGGACCCCCTGACGCCACTGTCCATATATGGACAGTGACATCAGTGTCTAATCCTTGAGTGGAATCCCCTTACCGACTCTGACGTCAGGGATCTCCTCCTGGAGCGGAATCCCTGGCCAATGTCCAAATGTGGACATTAACCTCAGGGGTTTCCTCTTGGAGCCAAGATCATCGGCAATGGGGATTCCGGACAATCCGTAGCCACTGACGTCACTGTCCATATATGGACAGTGACGTCAAGGGCTTCCCCGTAGGTAGCGCTGTGGCCAGAGAGTCCTCAGCAAGCGGAGGAGCTCCCTCTGCTTCTCCGCTCTGAACTAATTCTGAAGCAGGGAGCTGATGGTTCTTCAGAATTGGGTTCAACTCTATCTGCGTCCTGAGGATGCAGATACAGTTGACAGCGGGACATACCCCCGGCCACCTTTCCGCCAGGTGCTGCTGGTAGGTGGATGCGGCAGCACCTGGTGTTCATCAGGCCACTGTTAAAATAGATTGGATACGGCGCCGGACATCCTGGGAGCCAGACCAAAAAACACTGCAGGTAACGTTTTTGGATCCTGGTTCCTGCACTGGTCTATCACTGTACGGAGCCACAACTGGTGTTCCCTGTGCCAGGACAGATCACATAGAAAGCTATGGGATCCGTTCTAGCATTAGTTTCACTCCGGCTGTTCTGCAACACGCCGGAGGGAAACTGACAGGAGCAACGGTCATATGTGAACGGCCCCTAATCTGGCATTGATAAAAAATATTTGGTGAAAGTTTTTGGTGGATTGTCAGGATTTTCTCGGCACAGCGTCAGTTCTGAGCATGTTGAAGGTATCAGTGTCTGGAGAGGAGCTGGGTCAGGTGAGATGTGGACACTTCAGTTCAGGCATTATAATGACCGACAACATTATAACCTCTGACAAGGACATTACCTGACTGGACCATAAAGTTGACTTGTTTACAGAACGTTGAGTTGGCTCCATTTTTGGTCAGAGATCTCCAAGTGTAATACTGGAAGGTTCCCACGGCTAAAGAGAGTTCAGTGCTCCAGAATTAAAGGGGTTGTCCGGGCAGGGGGCGGTTTTTCATACTGATGACCTTTCTATAGGATAGGTCATCTGTATATCATTGATGGGGGTCCGTTCCGGAAGCAGATGGCTCACAGTATAGCGGCCGTGAATGTGACTGGAGCTGCAGTTCTGCCGCACGGCCGCTATACAGTGTATGAAGCACTATTAATTAGACAAGAAGTCTCACAGGACAAATGCGTGTCAAGGTGGGAGACAAATCTCAACCACCCATATAAATAATTAGAGATAAGGACTCTAACAATACATGATAAACAAGAGAAAAAAGAGTCCATACATATCAACATATGAAAGAATTAAACATCTTTATTGATAACATAAAATACACTAAATGACATAGACAGAGAATCTAAAATAAATCCTTGTACGGATCACAGATGTATACATTGATAGCAGTACATATATACAATACACAAATGGTATGCACAGTTAATGTAGCTCCAACACAGGGTGCATCAAATAGGAGTAAATTGAAATGTAAGCAGTGCAAGGATGGACAAAATGCCTAACTCAAAAGGCCTGTAACAACTCTAAGTGATTGGTGCCTTGGAAAAACGGCATAAAGCCAAGTTAGGTCCGATAGATGCACTTACCCATGTATGGGAGATTGAGTGTGACCCAGAGGTGTGGAAGAGCGCCCCTTATTACATTACCGGGTACATATCACAATGTAATGACCATTACTCACCGTCTGCTGGAAGTTGACATGGCCATAACCAAGAGACCATCTTTTGATCATGTTCCTGCAGACACGTATAGACAGCTCAGGCCCATCTGGACTAAACTTCTGATAGATAGGCGGAAGCCGAAACGCGTTGGGGCCGGTCGCCATTCTCTGAGTCTCAGCCACATGGGTTAGTACTCTGTTATTCATCGCTCGCTGTTCTTGTTGCTCTCTATATATTAATCACACTTAGTATTTACTAATGTATGAGCTCTATTTCGGATACAATATTCCTCATTGGTCTTGTTACAACTTTAATTCCAATGTATGGTACTAACATCCTTCCTATCCATTCCTAAACAGTAGAACACCTCATTTCGTAGCCAGTATATCTTACCATATTCACACCATGCTATATGCATTTTCGTCTTGAGGTGTAATCCAATAAGTTCATAACAATATGACTTCTTTTGGTGAATAATTGACTCTTGTTTGGCGGCCATGCTTTTATTTGTGATTCATTTTTAGAAACTTATATTTACTACCTGTATAATTTTGTTGTGCAATAAAAAGATTATATATTTATACATTTTGACTTAAAGACTCCATGATCCTTTCTTTGTTTGGTTAAAGATGTCCCTACATGTCTGGAGGATGGACCAGTACCATCACGGAGCCTTCACTGATACCTAAGAGAAACAACGAGCAGAAGATCCTAGAACTAACCAACAAGATCATTCATCTGCTGACTGGAGAGGTGAGGACCACCGGGAATGCTGGGACATTATATAGTAACGCTATGAAGGTGTCGGGGTGATGACTGTCTCATTGTGTGTCAGGTTCCTATAAGGTGTCAGGATGTCACCGTCTATTTCTCCATGGAGGAGTGGGAGTATATAGAAGAACACAAGGATCTGTACAGGGACGCCATGATGGAGGACCACCAGCCCCTCACATCACCGGGTAAGAGGGATCTGTACAAGGACGTCATGATGGAGGACCACCGGAACCGTGCACCACCGGGTAAGAGGGATCTGTACAGGGACGTCATGATGGAGGACCACCAGCCCCTCACATCACCGGGTAAGAGGGATCTGTGCAGGGACGTCATGATGGAGGACCACCAGACCCCATCACCGGGTAAGAGGAGAGCATTTTTGACAGTCCACAAGATACACCCATCACCTGATAACTACATATAAACAATGTCTTCCACTGTATGTGTCTCCTACAGGTATATCCAGTAAGAGAAATCCATCAGAGAGATGTCCCAGTTCTGTGTTTTCCCGGGATTGTCCACAGGAATATCACAACGTCCCAGAGGGTCATCACGTAGGTGGAACCAAAGTCTCGTCAAATCCCATAAAGGTGAATGTGCACTTCATGCTTTGCCAATATTACCTAATAATTTGTTACATTTCAGCTCATTAACTGAGGAAATCATTTGTAATATTTTTTGTGAGTGTTTAGGGAAATATTCATATTAAAGTTGAGAATGTAGACGGAGGATACAAGGCGTATGTGTGGGAGGATCAAAAGTGCAATAAGGAAGAAACTTCTAACAATATCTACCCAGGTGAGCGACAACCACAAACTGTTCAGTGACTAAAACAATCCCTTTTTATGAACTCTCCTTGGCTACATGCAGACGACCGTTCTTCTCGTCAGTGTGCTATCCGTATTGTAACGGACGGCAGACTGACCCCTTCATTTCTATGGCTCCGTGCACACTACCATGTTCTTCACAGATCCTTGAGTGGGACCGGGCCACAAAACTCAGAGCAGGTCCTGTTCCTGTCAGTATTTGTGGCTCGGTCTCGACCATTCAAGTCAAACCTATGGAACAAACGGGACGCATGCGGAGGACACACTGTCGTACCGCAAAAAAACGGACAATGGATCCATTGTTTGCAGGATGCAAATACAAACAATCATGAGCAGGTAGCCTTGGTATGTGTGAAGTGTCCGGTAGGGGCTACGAGGAGCCAACATCATCTTTTGGACTCCTGCCATCCTTGGAAATGCTGTAACATCTATCATCATTGTCATAACTTTCTACTCTGACACTTTGATAAGAGATCTTTACATTTAACATCTCACATTTGCTCCCACAGATGGAGAGGACAGCAAAAATATTTTGGAAGGATGTCTCTTTTTATCTCCAGACTGTATACTGGACAACGGCAACGTCACTCAAGGTTCTCCAGGAGAAAACGTCACTTCTCCAAGGGTTGTTAGTGCAGGTTTATCATCCGGTTCTTCTGACCACCAGGAATGTTCTTCTATTAGATTGAGCGTCAATTCACCTAGTACAGATTGTAAGGACAATAATATGTGTTCATGTTCGGAGTGTGGGAAATGTTTTCCACTAAAATCCTATCTGAATAAACATAAGAAAACTCACACCGAGGATAAGCCGTTCCAATGTGGACAATGCGGAAAATGCTTTCGAAGTGGATCAAAACTTAGAAGACACCAGAGGGTTCACACAGGGGAGAAACCATATCCATGTGCTGATTGCGGGAAGCTCTTTGCTCATAAACTAAGTCTCGTCAATCATTGGAAAACCCACACAGGTGAGAAGCCATTCTCTTGCACCGAATGTGGGAAATGTTTTTCATTGAAGACGTATCTGACCATCCATCAAAGGACGCCGCACACTGGAGAGAAGCCGTTTTTCTGCTCAGATTGTGGAAAATGTTTTGCACAGAAAACAAGTCTTAATATATATCAAAAATCCCACAAAAGTGAGACAAAAATGACATGTTCAATTGTGGGAGAACATTGATGTAAAGAATGATTATGTTCTCTAAACGGGAAATTGACAAATCACCGTCCTTAGATGGAAACAGATTTTATAAATAAAGACCCGGCACCGATCAGCGGCTCCGGCTGATTCCGAGCACCGGATGTCCATGCCTATCCTGAGGACCTATCCTGTGGACCATAGGTCCTCCGTATTAAAAACCGCCCCGTGCCCGGACAACCCCTTTAAGGACCAAGCATTGTTTTTGGTTCTTCCATCGTTGCATTCCAAGAGCCATAACATTTTTATTTTTCCGTCGACGTAGCTGTATGGACGTCATTCTGTGTTAAGGGGTTATAGAAAACTGGTAATCACGTGTTCAGATTTTTTGGGGCGAGAAATATTCTTTTTCTGTTCACTAAAAATAGACATACGAAATACACAAACTCTTCCCTTGTCAGTCTGGGTATTAATACCTACGATACCTACTTGTGCCTACTTTGATTAGTGCAAAGTGGAGGGCACTCCGTCACTAAGTAGATGCACCCACACAACCGCCCATGAGAGTTTAGAAGGCAAAGCCCCTTCTCTTAGGATTTCCATTCATTACAATGGAGGTGTCACGAAGGGTCTGTGGACCCACTGGGCTGTACCGACTTGGCGGTAAGGCAGCTGGCCAACAGGGAGCAGGTGAGGGTCTATAGTTCTATAGGTACCTGTGGCATCTCAGACAGCAGCAGGGCAGGCTCGGCTGGGACTTGGGTAGCAGGCGAACGTCAGGCGAGGTGAAGCAAATCAGACGTGGATGCAGCACAGCATGACTTTGGCACAGCTCAGTGCTAGACCAGGAAGGTATGGATTGCTAGGAACACAAACTGGAAACGGGTATAGGGACAGGGACTGGAACAGGAAACACACTAGGAGGCCATCACATAAACAAACTAGGGAACACAACAACGCTCAGGCATAGAACTAGGGGGCTGGACCCCTCTTATAGTCCAGGGTACTCACGGGTCAAAGTTCGTCCTTGAGGTTCGGTGCGCGCGCTGCCCCTTTAAGAGCGGGCACGAGCATGCGCGCGCACACTACGGGACGGCAGAGGTGAGTGGATGCAAGAGATGGCGTCTCCTGAGGAGGAGGCTGGGGCCAGCGCTTGCCGACTCGTGGCTGCGGCTGTCAGGGGGAGGTTGGCACTGACAGCCCGCAGCCACGGACATTACAGGAGGCGGCTGTCCGGCAGAAACCAGCTATTATTCGATGTATGTTTCAAAAATATTAGTCACAAGCTGTAACTAAGGACTGGATCTCCTAAGACGACTGTCTGACCTCTATGGATAATTCTTAGCTGCGTCGGGTATATAAGTGAAAACTCAACGTTTTTGTTATCTTTTTACCTCCAAAAAGACCCTCTCAGCTTTTGATCTCTTTTACAGTCTGAGAATAACATTATTTGTTTTACTTTATTACGCGAATGCCCCCTTTACACCACAACTTTTTAAGGATCACATCTCGGTCTATTGAGTATAGACATTTAGTAGAATAAATACTGCAGATTTTTCGCAACGTATTTCATTGCGTAAAATCTGCAGCCTAAGGCCTCATGCACACGAACATATTTTTTTCCTCCCGTAAATACTGGCGTAAATACGGGTCCTTTGTTACACGTATTTGACTGATATTCCACCAGTATTTACGGACCCGTGCCCATAAATACATCCAGTTCGTCCTCCCTGGATGACGCGGCAGTCCATGTGACCGCTGCAGCCTGTGATTGGCTGCAGCAGTCACATGGGATGAAACGTCATCCCGGGAGGCCGGACTGGAGGAAGAAGCAGGGAGTTCTGGGTAAGTTAACTTTTAATACTATTAACTCCTGTAGTCACTGTCCCGGGTGCTGAAAGAGTTACTGCCGATCAGTTAACTCTTTCAGCACCCTGGACAATGACTATCCCCTGATGTCGCCTAGCAACGCTCCCGTGATTGCACACACGTAGCCACCCGTAATTAACCCCTTAGTGACCAACAGTACGCCTTTTTACGTTCCTCACTAATGGGCTTTAGGCTAATGCGACGCCTTTTAACGTGATCGCATTAGCCTAAAGTAGCGCCGAAATTAAAGATCGGGGCTCCGTTCTCTCAGCTACTGGAGGTAGCTGAGAGTTCGGGGCAACGACCAGAGACCATAACGAGTGGTCTCTGGTCACGTGATCGCCGTGAATCGCTATTTCACGGCGTTCACGCTAAACCGGCGGATAATCGCCATTTCTCTCTCCTCTCATGGAATAACTCCTTAGAGAGGAGAGAGAACGGGTAAATAGTGCGCCCCCCCCCCCTCCCACGTCCGATTTCCCCCCCCCCCCACGGTCCGATTCCCCCCCCCAAAATGGCGCCCGAGTGCGCTTTGCATAACTTACCTGTGTCGTCATCTGGCACAGCAACAATCAGGGACCGTTGTGACTGGTCCCTGATCAGGTGATCTCTGTGATAAAACCTATCACAGAGATCACTGACAGTTATTTTCAAAACACAGCCAGGACATGGGCTGTGTTTCTCTCTCCTCCCATTGTAGTTGTTCTGAGAGGAGAGAGAAATCAGTCTAAGTCCTGTGCTGTGAAGAAAGAAAGTGATAAAAAATCATAGTTCTTATACACACACACATATATATATATAATATATCAAATCTATATTAGCGTCAGCGCTAGATTAGCGTCAGCGCTAGTTTAGCGTTAGTGCTAGTTTACCGTTAGTTCTAGTTTAGCGTTAGTGCTAGTTTACCGTTAGTTCTAGTTTAACGTTAGTGCTAGTTTAGCGTTAGTGCTAGTTTACCGTTAGTGCTAGTTTAGCGTTAGTTCTAGTTTAGCGTTAGTGCTAGTTTAGCGTTAGTGCTAGTTTACCGTTAGTTTAGCGTTACTTTAGGGTTAGGGCTAGTTTAGCGTTCGTGTTTAGGGCCGTTTAGAATTAATTTTACGTCTGTTATATAAAAAAAAAATATATATAAAAAAAATATATATATAAAAAAAAAAAAATATTTGTGTCGTTTTTAGGATTTTAGGTTTACTTTAGGGTTAGGACTTATAGGGCATATATATATATATATATATATATACATACACATCTATAAATATGTCTCAGCGTATGTACAGCGCGGAGCAAGCCTACGCCTTGCTATGTTCCGACACTTCTGAAAGCGAAACAGACACCGCTTCAGAATTTGTTCCAGACAGTGACAGTGACGATTCTAATTCCACCGCTGAACCCCATAGTCCTATGGTGGTGGATACGTCAGTCGCTGTAGAGGTGTCAAGTGCAGGGCCGAGTGTTGCAGTCCCTCCCGTGATGTGGCATCCTGCACTATCATTTTCCCCCCAAGTACCCCAATTTGAAGCGACCCCAGGAATTAGTGTCGACGTCCAAAATTTTACCCCCTATAATTTTTTTAATTTATTTATATGTGATACGGTCCTAGACTTGATAGTCCAGCAGACTAATCTGTATGCTAGGCAGTTTGTTCTACAAAAGCCTGCATCTATGTACTCCAGAATGTGGAGCCCCACAAGTGTCCCAGAAATAAAAAAA
This sequence comes from Rhinoderma darwinii, assembly GCF_050947455.1. NCBI lineage: Eukaryota > Metazoa > Chordata > Amphibia > Anura > Rhinodermatidae > Rhinoderma > Rhinoderma darwinii. Next base: position 93,613,089 of record NC_134697.1, on the reverse strand, counting down.
ATTTTAGGCATTACCCTCAATATGGGTTTGGTTAAAAAACCCTCTGTCCGGTCCTACTGGACTTGTAGTGCTGTCCACGCTACCCCTGTATTTGCAGCAGTGATGTCCAGAAACCGCTATGAGGCCCTAATGCGATTCATGCATTTTACTGATAATTCCCAAGTCCCCCCAAGAAGTGACCCAGCCTATGATCGGCTTAATAAATTAAGGCCATTAATCACCCTTCTAAATGATTTATTTTTAAAGTTGTACACCCCTGACAAAAATTTGTCAGTAGATGAATCGCTCATGAGCTTCAAAGGGCGTCTTTCCTTTCGTCAATTCATCCCTTCCAAACGAGCCAGATATGGGGTGAAATTGTACAAAGTTTGCGAGAGCACAACGGGTTACACCTGCGGTTTCAAAATCTATGAAGGCAGGGACTGCCAAATTTATACCCCAGGCTGCCCAGAAACTATTGGCACCTCTGGCAAAATTGTGTGGAACCTAATGGAGCCATTTCTGCACAAGGGGTACCACGTCTATACAGACAATTTTTATACCAGCGTTGCCCTTTATAAAGCCCTCCATGCTGCAAATACAGGGGCCTGTGGGACAGTACGGAAGAACAGAGTGGGACTCCCACAACAGTTGGTGTCCAGGCGTTTGGGAAAGGGAACATCCATGGCCCTTGCAAGTCAGGAATTGCTTGCAGTGAAGTGGACCGACAGGAAGGATGTCTACATGCTGTCCACCGTACACACGGACACCACTGTGGCAATTACGGAGAGGGGGGCTACCACTGCAAAGCAGAAACCTGTCTGTGTAACAGACTACAACAAATTTATGGGGGGTGTAGACCTTTCCGACCAGGTGCTTCAGCCTTACCTGGTGAAGCGCAAAAATAAGGCCTGGTACAAAAAGGTAGCAATCTACCTCATCCAGGTTGCTACCTATAACAGTTTTGTTATTTTCAAAAAAGCCCAAGGAACGCTCACTTTCCTTCAATTTCAGGAGAAGGTCATTGAGCATCTCCTTTTTGAGTCCACTATACCGGCACAATCCTGCGAATCTGAGGATGTGCGCAGGCTTTCAGAGCGCCACTTTTTACACCCTATTCCCTCCACTGAGACCCAAAAATATCCCCAAAAAAGGTGTCGGGTATGTAGCAGGCATGGCAGGAGGAGGGATACCCGCTTTTATTGCCCCATGTGTCCATCAAAACCAGCCCTTTGTAACTACCCCTGTTTCGAAACCTTTCACACGGTTGCAAATTACTAGAATTTAACACAAAAAAAAATAATGGGTTGGGGGCCTTTTTAGGGAGTCATTTTCTTTACATTTTCTTTTTAGTTCGTGGGCTTTCCAAGTAGGGATTATTTCTTGTGGGAGAGGTTGTAGAGCACATTTTTTTCAGACCGTGAAACTAATTTTACCCCTTATGATTTTTTTTATTTATTTGTGGGTGATCAAGTGCTGGAATTAATTGTCCAGTACAAAATCCCACATCCACAATTTTTTTATTTTGACTGTTCTTATGACTATGTCCTGCCACATGCGACTGTTACATTCCTAATTCTGTACCGTGATACGGGCATGATCTTTTTTTTTTATTTGGAGGATCTCTAATAATTGAGCTGTTCCTTATCAATACACCATGGGCTTTGTTATGGTTCTTCTGGAAATACTGACATCATTTTGGGGATTAGTGATCCTTTACTGTTCCTATAGATGGTTTTGGACATTGCCCCTCTATATATTCTGTAGGTGATTGGTTGTTTTGTGCACATAGCGGTTCCTACCTTGCCGGGCAGGGGTCTGTTATGGTGTACCGCGTCACTTGGCACGTTCGTCCCTCATAAGGATTGATGGAGCTAAAGAGACGTTGTACAACCAGTCACTGAAAAAAAAAATCCTTGTCATGACAGCCCTGCAGGTGTTCTTCTATCTAGTGAACAGACTCGAGTTTGCAACATAGTTGGATACATTTTCCTCCATTTGTTTGAAGATATTGCCCGTCACTCCAGTACAGTTTATTTTTTCCTCTCTGACTGATTTTATATTAGGACAGAATTCTGTCCACAATGACATCATAATGGCACCAACTGCTTCTTCAGCAAGACATAGTCATAAGTACAGGCAAATACGTCTATAGCGACATGTATCCATTATGAATACACGGCTTCACTTCTATTCTGTGCCGCACAAATGTATTAATGTGGCATATTTCTAACAAAATAACCTTCTACCACGTCTCCTCTATTTCATGTGGAAACGTAATAAGAGTTTGAAGAAAACATTATATACCCATAGTGTCTGAAATGATACCCATTATTTCCTCGTTTAATACATGTTTGGTCCGCATGCCCACTACACCACTAGATGAATACCTTTAGGGGTTTAGTTTTTAAAATGGGGTCATTTCTGCGTGTTTTTTTTTTTGTTCAGGCAGCTCAATGCCTCTAAATGCATGATATGGGGCCGAGAATTTATTCAATTGTGCCCTGAAAGCCAAAGGGTGCTCCCTCTCTTTTTGGCCCAGCCACACGTCTAATAAGCAGATTATGGCAACAATGAGAGTATTTTTGAAAACAGGAGAAACGGGGTGATAGATTTTGGGGTGTGTTTCTTCATTTTCATGTTCGCTTTACAAAGAAATCGGTCTTCAAAGTGATACTTTTATATAAAAAGTGTTTTTTTTATTTTATTTCACCAGCTATGCATTAAATTTAGCAAAAAATTGTGGCGTCAAAATACTCACTACACCCCTAGATAAATACCTTAAGGGGTCTAGTTTTCTAAATGGGGTCGTTTATGGGGAGTTTCTATCGTTCTGGTAGTTCAAAACCTCTCCAAATGTACAGTGGGGCCTAAAACATTTTCAAGCAAAAGTCCTGAAAGCCTCCGGGTGCTCCCTTTCTTTCGGGCCCTGCTGTGTGTCCAGGCAACACATTAGGGTCACAATGGGGGCATTTTTGAAAACAGGAGAAACAGGGTGATTGATTTTGGCGTGTGTTTCTTCATTCTTATAGTCGCTTTACACAGAAATCGGTCTTCAAAGTGATACTTTTATGAAAAAAGTGAATTTTTATTTTTTTTCACCTGCTATGCATTAAATTTAGTAAAAAACTGTGGGGTCAAAATACTCACTACACCCCTAGATAAATACCGTAAGGGGTCTAGTTTTCTAAATGGGGTCGTTTATGGGGAGTTTCTATCGTTCTGGTAGTTCAAAACCTCTCCAAATGTACAGTGGGGCCTAAAACATTTTCAAGCAAAAGTCCTGAAAGCCTCCGGGTGCTCCCTTTCTTTCGGGCCCTGCTGTGTGTCCAGGCAACACATTAGGGTCACAATGGGGGCATTTTTGAAAACAGGAGAAACAGGGTGATTGATTTTGGCGTGTGTTTCTTCATTCTTATAGTCGCTTTACACAGAAATCGGTCTTCAAAGTGATACTTTTATGAAAAAAGTGAATTTTTATTTTTTTTCACCTGCTATGCATTAAATTTAGTAAAAAACTGTGGGGTCAAAATACTCACTACACCCCTAGATAAATACCGTAAGGGGTCTAGTTTTCTAAATGGGGTCGTTTATGGGGAGTTTCTATCGTTCTGGTAGTTCAAAACCTCTCCAAATGTACAGTGGGGCCTAAAACATTTTCAAGCAAAAGTCCTGAAAGCCTCCGGGTGCTCCCTTTCTTTCGGGCCCTGCTGTGTGTCCAGGCAACACATTAGGGTCACAATGGGGGCATTTTTGAAAACAGGAGAAACAGGGTGATTGATTTTGGCGTGTGTTTCTTCATTCTTATAGTCGCTTTACACAGAAATCGGTCTTCAAAGTGATACTTTTATGAAAAAAGTGAATTTTTATTTTTTTTCACCTGCTATGCATTAAATTTAGTAAAAAACTGTGGGGTCAAAATACTCACTACACCCCTAGATAAATACCGTAAGGGGTCTAGTTTTCTAAATGGGGTCGTTTATGGGGAGTTTCTATCGTTCTGGTAGTTCAAAACCTCTCCAAATGTACAGTGGGGCCTAAAACATTTTCAAGCAAAATAGGAGTCCTGAAAGCCTCCGGGTGCTCCCTCCCTTTCGGGCCCTGTCGTGTGTCCAGGCAACGCATTAGGGTCACAGTGGGGGCATTTTTTAAAACAGGAGAAACAGGGTGATAGATTTTGGCGTGTGTTTCTTCATTCTTATAGTCGCTTTACACAGAAATCGGTCTTCAAAGTGATACTTTTATTACAAAAGTGAATTTTTATTTTTTTTCACCTGCTATGCATTAAATTTAGTAAAAAACTGTGGGGTCAAAATACTCACTACACCCCTAGATAAATACCGTAAGGGGTCTAGTTTTCTAAATGGGGTCGTTTATGGGGAGTTTCTATCGTTCTGGTAGTTCAAAACCTCTCCAAATGTACAGTGGGGCCTAAAACATTTTCAAGCAAAATAGGAGTCCTGAAAGCCTCCGGGTGCTCCCTCCCTTTCGGGCCCTGTCGTGTGTCCAGGCAACGCATTAGGGTCACAGTGGGGGCATTTTTTAAAACAGGAGAAACAGGGTGATAGATTTTGGCGTGTGTTTCTTCATTCTTATAGTCGCTTTACACAGAAATCGGTCTTCAAAGTGATACTTTTATTACAAAAGTGAATTTTTATTTTTTTTCACCTGCTATGCATTAAATTTATCAAAAAACTGTGGGGTCAAAATACTCACTACACCCCTAGATAAATACCTTAAGGGGTCTAGTTTTCTAACTGGGGTCGTTTATGGGGAGTTTCTATCGTTCTGGTCACAGTGGGGTCATTTTTGAAAACAGGAGAAACAGGGTGATAGATTTTTGGGTGTGTTTCTTCATTCTCATGGTCGCTTTACAAAGAAATCGGTCTTCAAAGTGATACTTTTATGAAAAAAGTTAAATTATATTTTTTTATGCCTGCTTTGCATGAATTCTTACAAAAAAACTGTGGGGTCAAAATACTTACAACACCCCTTAATAAATACCTTAAGGGGTCTAGTTTTCAAAATGGGGTCACTTGTGGGGGTTTCCACCATTCTGACACCTATGAGCCTATGAAAACCTGGCTTGGTGCAGGAAAACAAAATGTACTACAAAATTTATAAAATTATTACTTAACTTGTAAGTCCTCTAAATTGCTCAAAAATTAATTTTTTTTTTCAAAAGTGCTGCCAAAATAGAGTAAAGAGATGGAAATATATATTTAATAAAAAAAATTGTACAGTATGTGTGTACATATGTGACATATTGCAGTTAAAAATAGGGAAAAAGGATAATTTTTACAAAATTTCTTCAATTTTTCTATTTTTTAAGTTATTTCCGCAAATCGTATCAGTCTACTTTTACCACTAAAATAAAGTACAACATGTGACGAAAAAACAATGTCAGAATTACTTGGATATTCAAAACTTTCACAGAGTTATTCTCTGATAAAGTCACACATACCAGATTTGACAAATTTGGCTTGGTCATTATGGTCCAAACAAGCTTGGTCACTAAGGGGTTAAGGGAGCCCCATAGACTTCTATGGGCTGCCCGTGCTGTTATTACAGCCCGAAATAGGACATGTTCTATATTATTCAACGGCTCGGGCACCTTCCTGTAAGTAAACGGGAAGGTACCCGTGGCCAATAGAAGTCCATGTGCATGAGGCCTAATGCAGTAGCAGTAGAGGGAATGAGATTTGAACAATCGGATTTATATGAATCCGCAGCATTAGGCCTCATTTACACGAGCGTGTGCGTTTTGCGCGCGCAAAAAACGCTGCGTTTTGCGCGCGTTTGTATGGCGTATGCACTGCGTATACGCAGCCTTGTTGCGTTTTAAACGCGCGCACGACAAGCGTTTGCATCGCGCGTAAAAAACGCAGAGGGGATTAGTGGGACGGCCGCCTACAAATAGGCCAGCTGGCCCAACCCCTGCTTGCTGGTAGAAATCTGTTTGCAAGGTTATTTCCGCCTCTGCAGAAACCACAGTGTTTGTTTTTCCCTTCAAATTGGAATCGCTTTGACACCCAACTATTATGGCTTCGCCAGCACTGGCGCGTGTGCTTCTTCTCTGGATGATCTCACGTCGGTTTGGCCAGCGCCGACACATGCTGCAGCACCACACGCCTGGAAGAAGTCGCATTTGGGTTCACCCACTTGTGGCCCAACGTACAATAAAAGGGCATTTCCATACCCTGTTTGAGGACTTACGCCGGCATCCCGACAAATTTCGATCCTTCTGCCGCATGTCTGTGGCCACATTTGACCTTCTGCTTGAGCAAACTCGCTCTGGTCTCACCTTCCAGAATACGAACATGAGACGCTGCATTTCGCCCGAGGAACGTCTGCTTGTGACCTTGAGGTATGTATGAAGCTGCTCTAACTTAGTCCATGCCGCTGTCTGCTTTACCAGCCCCCCACTAACATGTGTTCTTCCTTTCTTTTTCTTTCTCTTTATTTTCTAGATTTCTGGCCACAGGCAATAGTTATCATTCGTTGCATTTTGAATTTCTTTTGGGAGTGACCACCATTTCGTTCATTGTCACATCCACCTGTGTCGTGTTGTGGCAGAGTTTAAAGAGCACGGTCATGCCTCAGCCCACGACAGAACAGTGGCTAAGTATATCAGAGGGATTTCTTAGAGCTACTGAATTTCCAAATTGCATTGGTGCCCTTGACGGCAAACACATTCGTGTGAGAAAGCCCCCACGCAGTGGCTCGCAATACTATAACTACAAGCAGTATTTTTCCATGGTATTGTTAGCCTTGGCGGACACTAATTATTGTTTCACTATTGTTGACATTGGCTCGTATGGAAGCTCCGCTGATGCACGCATATTCCGTACATCAAGAATGGGGAAGCGACTTGTGAATAGGCGACTGGGGTTGCCGGAACCCTCCATCCTCCCAGGCTCCAGCGGGCCCCCAATCCCGTATGTAATCGTGGCAGATGAGGGGTTCGCACTCACAAGGCAAGTCATGCGTCCCTTTGCAAGAAGGGGCTTGGATGACCGTAGGCGCATGTTCAATCTCCGCCTGGGCAGAGCTCGGCGATGTGTCGAATGTGCCTTTGGCATTATGTCGAACAGGTGGCGTGTCTTTCTGTCAACAATGCAATTGTCCATGCATAATGTCACACGTGTTATCCAAGCGGGTGTAGTTCTGCATAACTTCTGCCGCATTAATGATGCAAACTTTGATGCTGACTATATCATAACACACGCAGACACCACTGACAATGTCCCGGTGATTCCTCTAGGGCGATCTGTCTCCTCCGGCCTTCGAGTTCGTGATACTTTGGCGGCATATTTTGAGTGCCCATCTGGACCAGCACCGTGGGGGGCTGATGACCTGTGAAGGGGTGAATGTTCTTTTGACGCTTCACTACCGACCTGAGATGTGGGCATTTTTTGTTTTGTTTCTTTTGTGTGTTGGGGTTGGGGTAGGGACTCGCAAAACATGAGGACCCTTGACGCGGGTTGCGAGCTTATATCTCTCGGGGTTTGAGCAGGACTTTACACAGTTGCCGACTTACTTTGCCCATATATCCTGTTGTGCGGACTGCAGTTAGGGAAGTCCAATTGCAAGTGTACTTATTTTGCTTCAGGGCCCATGGCAGGACCTAAACTTTGGAATCCCTTTCAAGCCATGTCAAACCACGAGAGATTAACTAAAACCTCATATCACATGTCCATGCATTGGTCCAAAAGGCCAGAAGTGTGTGAGAGTGTAGGCTAAGGAAATGTGTGCCAAACCTTCTGTTGGGTGGTCGAAAAGAATAATAAAACGAAACAAAACCATGAACTTTTTTTTTTTTATTAAGGGATTCGGACCAATCCCAAATTTTTGGGTAAAAAAATAACACACCAACATGGTGTAACGAAATCCAAACGAAAAACAGGATCACACAATATACGTGGCCAGGCCTGCACCACACACAACAGTGCCGTCAAGAAATATTGGCACCAACACACTCAGAGGTGTTGGTATAGTTGGGCTGGGGAGGCATATGCCTGCATTTCAGCACCACTATGCTGGACCTGGAGCTGGGTAGGTTGTTCCTGGCCAGCATAGTGGTGCTGATGTGGTGGCTGGAATGTGGGCCCCGCGAAGTGGGGAGCCATAGGGCGCATGTATGGATGCGGACGGGCCATATGTGGAACAGGGTGAAATTGGCCAGGCACCTGGGCCGTGGGTGGCGGCATGTAAGTATTTCGCCACTGCTCGATTGCCGTGAAACACGGATGGGGATTGTGTGGCGGTCTGCAAGCGTCGATCAATGTGACGATCGACGCCTGCAGACGGCCCATAAGGTCCATCGGCACCAGGCGTAGGAGGGGCACAATGCTGCGGCCAAAGGCATCATTGCCATCCTCCTCTGCGGCTCGCCTCAAATACTCGAGTACCCGCGTATCCACCTGGGCAGATGTGGAGGGCTGTGGGGCACGAAGACGCCGACTGCGGGCTCGCACGGGCCGCTCCTGGGCTGGAGAGCCAACCGGCCGTTCTGACTGGCCTGGTGCGGGCTCCTGGGGTGTCGGCTCGGGGCTGGGTGGCAGGATATTGGGAGCAGGGGCTTCGGCCACAGACTCCCCCACGTCAGTCTCCTCTGCTGTATCCTCCAAATTGTCGGTGGTTCTACAAGGAGGCAAAAAATTATGAGTACAAAATCTAACAATGCCCACAACAACACGTTGACAGACAGGACCTGGACAAACACACAGTACACTCATGCAACGACATAAATGCTTACGTGCGCATATCCATGATGTCCTTCAGGAACATCAGCTGTTTCGTATAAATGTAGGGCCGTTTGCGAGATGCCCCATCTCCGCTGCGTCCCTTGTCACCCATCTCTCGCCTGAATTGATCACGGCAGCTCCGCCACCGTGTCTTGATATCTTGGACTGGTGTATGTAACAAAAACAAAACACGCCATCAGAACTATCACCTCTCACTACAAAATGAAGGGCCCTGCAATGGCAATGCGGTGGGACGTGCGAAGCACCTGCTCCACCAAAGTTTCTCGTGCTCATGTGCGCAATACACATACAGGGCCCAGGTTTTCTATAGGCATGACAGGCATTGACAGAAAATGCAAGGTACTCACCCAACCGAGTGCGGTCACGGGTTCGGCCTGTCTCCCACTCTTGCCCAAAGAGGTTTTTGGCCACCAACTCCCATGCGTCCTCCTTCACCGTCCTGTTGTGATACTCCTCACATCTGTTATCCCATATTGCTGGATGCTCCTGGATAAAAAGAATGAGGCGCTCCACATCCATCCCGCGCGGCATGGCTGTAGTATGTGGCTGTGAAACACTCCAAAATATCCCCAGACAACTCTCCTGGCACTGGCTAGTCTTGCCCCCTCGCACTTGAAAGGCAGGCACTTCCTGGTTTGGAGAAGCTTTGTGTAGCTTTATAGACTAATTAGAATGGACATAACAGCTCTTGCGTGTTTTTCGCGCATGCAACGCAGGACCGTCCGTGTGGCATGCGTTGTTTTCACGCACCCATTGAAGTCAATGGGTGCGTGTTGCGTGAAAAACGCAAGATTATAGAACATGTCGTGAGTTTTACGCAACGCACTCACGCAGCGCAAAATACACGCATCGTCTAAACAGCCCCATAGACTATTATAGGTGCGTACGACACGCGTGAAAAGCACGCGCGTCGCACGCGCGTATAATACGCTCGTGTAAACGAGGCCTCATGCTGTGAAATTGCTGTTTTTTTCTTGCAGGTTTTCCCCATTTAATTCAATGCGGAGGTAAAACTTGCGACAAATCTCAAATGTTGCGTTTTTTTGCGACGGAATAGCTGAAACAAAAGAAAAGCTTAAACTTACCCGTTTTATATACTTCTCCATCCAGGCCGGCCTCCTCGGATGACGTTTCATGACGCCAATCACAGGCTGCAGCAGTCACATGAGATGAAACGTCATCCCAGGAGTCCGGGCTGCTGGACAATAGAGGGACACGTCGCCATGACTACTTTTAGACCCTTAACGTAGTGGTCCCATTATTAAATATCATATACATTGTAAAGATCATAAAAAAAATTATGTTTTCCATTTACTGTTAAAAAAAAAATGATCCAGTGGAGAGTTATGAAATTTACCTTACATATTTATGGCGCCTCCGGGTGTTCAAAGTGTATAGCAATGTGCACGTCCACCTACTGAGCTCAATGCTGGTGGACATGCATGCACAGTCACTCTCCCCACAACCTTGTCTCTGCATTGTAATCTTCTGATGCCTGCAGATCAGCCAATAGAAATAGCTTTCATTCCTGCTTGTCAGGAAAGGAGCGGAGCCTCTGCAGTTCCATGTCGGTATAGCTTTGGAGACTCCTTCTGCTGTGAAAATAAGGCACTGTTGTCAGCTGCCGGAGTAGGAAGGAGAATAGTTTTGCTTAGAGCCTCTCCCCCAGGAGCACAGATTAGCTGCAGCACCAAGGGGCAGGACAAAGATCCGAAGTCCACAAGACAGTCCACCTCTGAATGGGTCAACAGAAACAAAATTAATGATTTGAGGTGGCCGAGTCAAAGTCCTGACTTGAATCCCATTGAGATGCTGTGGCAAATCCTTAAATTGGCACTTCATGCTCGAAAACCCTCCAATGTAACCAAATAAAAACAATTCTGCAAAGACGAGCGCGCCAAAATTCCTCCACAGAGATGTAAAAGACTCATCGCAAGTTATCGCAAACGTTTGATTGCAGTTGTTACCACCAAGGCTGGCGCAACCAGTTGTTCGCTTTAGGGGGGCAATTACTTGATCACATGGGCAAAATAGGTTTTGAATTATTCTCATTAAATGGAATGGAATTAAAATAGGTTGGATGATGTGAAACATTTACATGGGACAAATTATCAAAAAAAAATAGAATTCAAGTAAGGGGCAAATAGTTTTTCCAACGCACTGTATAATGTTAGTGCAAAATGTTCGGTGTAAGCACCACTAAAGGAGCGCACCTACTAGTAGTCTCTATAGGCCTGGCTTGGAAATACCTGTAGGTTAAACTACACCCTGGTTTTGGGAGGCCGTTGTGTGACCGATTCTAAAAAAGAGACGCAGTAAAACTCTCCTGAGGTGGTTAGTTAGAAAGAAGGGGATGTGAGGGCCACAAGGGACCTGTGCTCACCAGATGTGGAAGAAAGAAGGCAACTCGGAGGAGCTCAGCGGAACGATGCTGCCGCTACAGTCGCTGTTGTACTCTGGAACCAGCCAGTGGGAGTAACATCTAATGGATAAGGGAACTCCTGGTGGAGTCTACGTAGAAGGGGTTGTTGGTCACAGATGTGAGCAGTTCACTGGTTGTAGCCGCTTTCTGCAGATGTCCGTAGTTCAGAGGGTGATGACACCTTCCTGTGTACAGTCATCAATATACCAGGTGGCCGGTTGGTATCCAGGAGGCCGTCATATGGAGATACATCTGTAAAGACCTGTGCCAGGCAAAATGGCTTGAGTGGATGTCACCAAATGCTAGTGGCAAACTCACAGATACCTGCTGGGGCCCTGTATCTAAGGCCCTGTTCACACAGAGTTTTTTGGCGCGGAAACCGCTCCACAAAACTCGTCCAAAAGCTCCAGAAAATGGCAATGGGAGTTGTAAAAGTTTTTTTACCGCAAGTAAAAAAACCGCGTCGCGGTAAAAAGAAGCAACATGACCCATCTTTCAATCAGTCAGAAAGGGTAAAAAAAACACCTTGACGAGTTTTTGTCAAACCACTGTGCAAAAAACGTCTGGAGCATTTAATGCAGGAGGAATTTTCCTCCTGCAAAAAACACTGTGTGAACACAGCCTACTACCATGTGCTATACTGTCTGCTTGGGCCATGGACTGTATCTAAGCCTATCATGTGTGATACTGTCAGTTGGGCCTGATATCCAAGCCTATCATGTGTGATACTGTCCTCTGTATCTAAGCCTATTATGTGTTAGGGTATGTTCACACGGCCTATTTACGGACGTAATTCGGGCGTTTTTGCCCCGAATTACGTCTGAAAATAGCGCCTCAATAGCGCTGACAAAGATCTGCCCATTGAAAGCAATGGGCAGACGTTTGTCTGTTCACACGAGGCGTATATTTACGCGCCGCTGTCAAATGACGAAACGTAAATAGACGCCCGCGTAGAAGAAGTGACCTGTCACTTCTTTGGCCGTAATTGGAGCCGCTATTCATTGACTCCAATGAATAGCAGCGCTAATTACGGCCGTATTTGACGCGGCGTTCAAGCGCCTGCACATGCCGGTACGGCTGAAATTACGGGGATGTTTTCAGGCTGAAACATCCCCGTAATTTCAGCCGTTACGGACCCCCGCCGTGTGAACATACCCTAACGGGATGTTCACACGCTTAACAAAAAACGTCTGAAAATACGGAGCGGATTTCAGAGAAAACAGTCTCAGATTTTCAGGTGTTTTTGAAGCTGAAAATGACATTTGGAGCTTCTTTTGAGGCTTCTTTTCAGGCGTTTTTTGAGGCGTTTTTCATAGTGTTCAATGGAAAATCAGCTCCAAGAAGTGACATGCTACTTCTTTTTATGGAGCGTCTTTTTACGCTCCGTTTTTTTAAACAGGCGAAAACTACATGCTGTTTTTCCCATTGATTTCAATGGGCAGATGTTTGTAGGCCTTCAGCTTCCGTTTTTTCAGGCGTTTTTCGAGGCGTAAACGCCCCGAAATACGCCTGAAAACACTGCGTGTGAACATACCCTGAGGGTATGTTTACACGTGCACGTCCGTTAGGGTATGTTCACACGCTAGCTGTCATTTACGTGTGAAAAGACAGACTGTTTTCAGGAGAAAACAGCTGCCTCGTTTCACACGTAAATGCTCCTCCTCGCATTTTGTGAGCCGTCTGAGACGCTCGTAAATCTTGAGATGTGCTTCATTGAGTTCAATGAAGAACAGCTCAAATTACGTGGCAAAGAAGTGTCCTGTACTTCTTTGCCGAGGCAGTCCATTTACGCGTCGTCGTTTGACAGATTTCAAACGACGACGCGTAAATTACAGGTCGTCGGCACAATACGTCGGCAAACCCATTCAAATGAATGGGCAGATGTTTGCCGACGTATTGTAGCCCTATTTTCAGGCGTAAAACGAGGCATAATACGCCTCGTTTACGTCTGAAAATAGGTTGTGTGAACCCAGCCTTACGGCTGAAATTACGGAGCTGTTTTCAGGAGAAAACAGCTCCTGAATTTCTGACGTAATGGCATGTGCAGGCGTTTTTTGCAGCGTCCATTACGGACGTAATTTGAGCTGTTTTTCTATGGAGTCAATGGAAAACGGCTCCAATTACGTACCAAGAAGTGACAGGCACTTCCTTGACGCGGGCGTCTTTTTTACGCGCCGTCTTTTGTCAGCGGTGCGTAAAAAAAAATTACCGTCTTCACAGAACACCGTAAAACCCATTCAAATGAATGGGCAGATGTTTGCCGACGCTTTCAAGCAGTATTTTCGGCCATAATTCCAGGTGTAAAACGCCTGAACTACGTCCGTAAATAGTGCGTGTGAACATACCCTCATACTGTCTGCAGTGAAAACCGCTTTGTCTGCCTCCCATTGTAAATGGGGGGTCAGAGATCGAAACGCCCGAAGAAAAGGCATGTTGCTTCTTTATCCTAAGGACAAGCCATCAATTTCTTATGACTGGCCTGCCCAATGTGATCGGGGTTACTAGCGATAACATTGAAAGTAGGTCCCTGACTAGTAACCCCGGTATCATAGCTAACGCAGGATACTGACACTTTAGGTCCCTACTTTAGCTTTTTCTGGTGCACAGGACCTCCCAGATGCGCCAGAATTATTAATACCTATTGATATTTCTTGTGCATCTCCAGGCCCCGTACGCTACAATAGGAACTATAGTTCATTGGCCTCTATTTTGCGGCGCAGGGGAGAAGACAGACCTCTGCTGTAGGTGAGTATGTGTTTTATTTTTCATACTGCTAACTTTTTTTTTCCGCAGGTTCCACTGGACCATTTGGACTATTTTGGAGATTCATTGGACTACTTTGATGATCTCCTTTTTTTTTTTTTTTTAAATGGTGAAAAAGGGTTTTTAAAACATTTTCTTATGTCTCTGTTTTTTAATATTCTATTACCGCCTTAGTAATAGCCGTTCTGATTGACAGCGTCCATTACTAAGGCGGGGCTTAGTGTTAGCCAGTAAAAAGGCTAGTACTAACCCCCCCATTATTACCCCAGTAGTACGATCCAGTACCCGATCATTTGAAGTGATGGCCGGCTGGATACTATCAAGCTGGAAAGAGACAAAAACTGTGGCCCTTCCCACCCTGATAATGCTAGGCCACTTTAATGTATCTTGCTGGTTATGAAAAATGGGGGGGACCCCATGTTGTTTTTTAAATAAACAATAGAAACTAGGTGGGTTCCCCAATTTTCATAACCAAACATATACAATAAAGCAGCCGCGGCCTAGCATTACCAGGGTAGAAAGGGTCACAGTTCTTTCTAGCCCGATGATGCCAGCCTGCGGCTGCCCCATTGCCCGGCCATCACTTCAGATGGTCGGGTACTGGATTGTACCCGGCTCTTCCCTGTACCCATGGTGGTGATGGGTACCGGAGTAATAATGGGGGTTATTTGCATCCTTTTTACTGGGTAACACTAAGCCCGGCCTTAGTAATGGATGCTGTCAACCAGACAGTGGCCTTTACTAAGGCGTAATGCAATATAAAACACAGACATTAGAAAAAAAAATTGAAATAAAAACTCCACCACGCAGCCCTTTTAATTTTCATGTTTTTTTTTTTGTTTTGTTTTAAAAACACAGATTATCGCAATAGTCCAACAAATCTACGACAAAGTCCAAAGGGTCCAGCTACACCTGAAAAAAATAAAAATAAATGAGCAATATAAAAAAATAAAAAAACTTATACTCACATACAGTATTCTTCCGTCTTCTATTTTCTCCCCTGCGCTGCATCAGAAAATAAAGGTCAATAATTCCCCATCATGTAACTCTGCTACCTGTCAACTCAAAAGTCATCTGTCAGAGGGAAAAAAATTCCCCCGTCGTGTAATTCCCAAGTGACTCTTTCTGGTTTTTCGCCATGGGGAAACATTTTTCCCTCTGGCGGATGACTTTTCAGTTGACAGGTAGCAGAGTTACATGGTGGGAAATTATTTTTGTATATGGGGAATTATTTACTATAATTAACCCCAGAAGCTGGCGTAAATGATAGCGGAATAAGGCTCCTGGCTGGCGTAGAGTTCACTCTGTGGGGCGTAACAAGGTAGAGGCCCATACCGGACCCCGGACCTTCCCCCTCTCCAATCAGGCTAAACATTCATTAAGAGACGTTCACCGCCTAATAAGTGTGTCACATCCTGTAAACTCTTTATTAAGGCTGGCGTATAAAACGCCAGTCTTAATAAATCTCGCCACAGAATATCCTTTGGAAAAAAAATGGACATTAAAATTGATCAAAGTTGGAAGCTTCAAATTCAATTGGGGAGGTTTATGAAAAGTAGTGCAGAGGAAAAGTGGAGTCGTTTCCTTCAGTAACCAATCAGATTCCATCTCTCCTATTCCAGAGGATCTTTGGAAACCTAAAATCTGATTGGTGGCTCTGGGCGACTACTGTACTTTTCTTTTGTACTACTTTTCATGAATCTTACCGAATGTGTGCAGACCTCTATTGACCAATGCAAAGAAGTTTTTCCAAAGGACTAAAAACTACTATGGGCAGCCATTTTTGCACTCCTTTGGGCATTGTCACACAGCTTCTTCACAAACTGGAGAAAAACAAAGCTCCTATCTAGGTGAAGGAAGTATTCACTTTGCAACTTACCGAGTTTGGTGTTTCTGAATGACTAAATTATGATGGTGGATCAGGACCCTATCGGTGACCATAAAGATAGAAAAGATTTTTTTCAAAAATGGTCTGTAATACTAACACGCTGATGCTTTAAAGAGGACCTGTCACTGGTCATATAATGTGAACTGGTCTACTGACCTGAATAGCGCTGTCTCCCTGATTCCAGCGCTGTTTTTCTTTTTTTCCTGATATAGAGATATGACCCACTGTTGTGTTGGCTCCCTATATGCTAATTTGCTGTAGTTAGCCAAGGGGGTGGGGCTAGCTTCCCTGCCTGTGATACTGACCAACCAGCGCGAGGCAGCTTGAGGGTAGTTCACGCCTTGTTGGCTAACTACAGCATATAGGGAGCCAACACAACAGTGGCCATATCTCTGGAATGTGGGGGTCCAGGAAAAAAAGAAAAACAGCGCTGGAATCAGAGACAGCGCTAATCAGGTCAGTAGACTGGCTCAACTTATATGACCAAGTGACGGGTCCTCTTTAAATTTGGAGAAGAAAAACACTATTAGTTGCAAGATAAAAATGGATTCACATCCACATGCGTGTAATAAATTAAGATGAGTTTTATTTAGTTTTTTTTATGCATTACAGGTTCCAAAAATAGAATTGATGCCTTAGGAGTCATTTTCTGATTGACATTTCTGTAATATTCCTCATCAGTTGGAGCATGAAAACGGCTCCTCGATTGAGTGCATCATTTGATGTATCGCCATGTCTGCCTTACGGGCAAAAAGTTTCCCACATTTTGCACATGAAAATGGCTTCTCCCCTGTGTGGGTCCGCTTATGAGTGACAAGGTGTCCTTTACTTGTAAAACATCGCCCACATTCAGAACAGGAGAAAGGTTTCTCCCCTGTGTGTGTCCTCAAGTGATAGATGAGGACGCCCTTGTTGGTTAAATATTTTCCACACTCCGAACAAGAAAAGGGTTTTGTCTTCGTGTGAGTTATTTGATGTTTAACAAGATACGATTTGTACTGAAAACACGTCCCACAATCGGAGCACTGAAATGGGTTCTCTCCTGAGTGAAATTTCAGATGTGTTGCAAGTATAGCTCGATTTGTAAAACATCTTCCACACTCGGGACATGGGAAGAGAATTTCACCAGTGTGGGTACGTTGATGACTTACCAGCTTTGACTTTTGACTGAAACACTTCCCACACACTGAACATACAAAGGGCTTTTCTCCAGTGTGAACTCGGTAATGTCTAACCAGGTCAGATTTACGCATAAACAATTTTCCGCATTCTGAACAAGAGAAGGGTTTCTCCCCTGTGTGGATTCTTTTATGGACGTTAAGAGACCCGTTTTGGGTAAAACATTTCCCGCATTCAGAGCACTGATACTTGTTACCACTTCCATGGGCTATTCTACCATTATGGGAGTCTGTTATATTGTGAGAAATGGGGTAATGTCCTGGAGAATTGTGTGCGGGTTTGTCATTGTCTATGTTACAATCAGAAGACAACATGAGACATTTCTCCAGTGTATTCTTGATCATGGATCCATCTGCACGAGAAAAATAAAATCTTTAATCATTAAAGTTTACTACAGAAACATCTTACAATAACAAGCACATATTTCTAAATCACTATTATTGAAAGGATCAAGGCTAAGGCCTCGTTCACATCTGCGTTGGGGTCCCGTTATGACGTTCCGTCGGAGGTTTCCATCAGAACGGGACCAGGAACAGACACAAACTGACGGAAACCAGAGGTTTCCGTTTCCATCGCCATTGATTTCAATTGTGACGGATCCGGTGCCCATGGTTTCCGATTTTCTCTGTTGTGCAAGGGTTCCGTAGTTTTGCCGGAAGCAATTGCCTAGGCTATTGCGTAATTTGATGCAGAAAATCTGAATCAAAACGGTAGGTAAAGACAGGCGGGTCAAATCCGCACCGTTCTTTTATGCGTTTTTAGGTCGGTTTTTACATTTTGCTGCGTTTTTTTCCCAATTTTGTCAGATACAATTGTGAGGCAGAAACACAAGATAAATTGACATGCTGTAGATTATAAAATACGCACCACAGGGCAACTTATGTGCAGGAAAAATTCTGCTTTGTGTAGATGAGATTAGTTGAAACCTGATTTGCCTTCGCCGGTACTGAATTACGCTGCGGATTTGCTGCAGGAAAACCTGCACGGCAACTCCGTACGTAATACGCAGCGTGTGCATGTCACTGAAGGCTCCTCCTTCCCACCTCTCATATGGCAAATGCATTTTCCTCACTAGTTTACATTGGCAGAGAAGATGGCAGAATACGAGACTGACGCAGGGATTAGACATGGGCAATATGTTCCTCTTTTCTGTATTTAGTGGTTAGTAGTCACCTAGACTGGTATCTGTGAGAATGTCCTCCTCTGTATTCTGCCAATCATGCCAGATAAATGTCTCTCCTTCTTCCTCTAGCCCTTCCACCTCTTCAACTTTAATAATAACCAGTTCTTCAGCCTAAAAAAAGAAAGAAATCAAGAAAGACAAAAAATCTAACAAACATAATAACGTTCAATATGTGTAGAGGTTCCACAGGTCACAATGTCGTTTCTAAGATATTTGCTATATACCTGATGACTCTGTCGGACATTGTGATTTTTCTCTGGTCTATCCTTGGGGTTCACTGGACTGGCACATCTCCCTGCTGGCCATTTCCTACTGGATCCATCTATAGGAAACACGTGGACAGTGACTGAATACATAGTGTATATTTGATGAAAAGATGGTGGGGTGACAGATAGGTGACCCTCAAAACTGTTCTCTTCTTAAGGGGTTATGCGGGGACCAAAATGTATTAGCGGTGTAGTCTGTGCAGTATGTGAGTACACTCGCTAATATACATTCCGGTCCCCGGTGGCGCGGATTATGAGATTTAATAGATTTTTATAGCGCTGCCGGGGGACCGGAAGTCTAGTTGCAGTGTCTTCTTTGATGACGATATGACTCTTCGTCATGTGACGGTCCCGCTTTACTCTATGTACAAGCAGGAGAAATAGAACAGCGATTACATAGAGTACAACGGGCTCGGTCACGTGACAAAGAATCGTCATCAAAGAAGGGGACCGGAATGTATATCAGCGAATGTACTCACATACTGCAGGGATAATCATTTTTTTGCCCCCCGCATAATCCCTATAATGGAAGTCTCCTCTTACCCGGTGATGTGCGGTTCCGGTGGTCCTACATCATGACGTGCTTGTACAGATCCCTCTTACGCGGTGATGGGGTCTGGTTGGCCTCCATCATGACGTCCCTGCACAGATCCCTCTTACCCGGTGATGGGGTCTGGTGGTCCTCCATCATGATGTCCCTGCACAGATCCCTCTTACCCGGTGATGTGAGGGGCTGGTGGTCCTCCGCCATGACGTCCTTGTACAGATCCTTGTGTCCTTCTATATACTCCTACTCTTCCATGGAGAAATAGACGGTGACATCCTGACACCTTATAGGAACCTGACACACAATGAGACAGTCATCATCCCGACCCCTTCATAGCGTTACTATATAATGTCCCAGCATTCCCGGTAGTCCTCTCCGGTCAGCAGATGAATGATCTTGTTGGTGAGGTCCAGGATCTTCTGCTCATGTATCAGTGAGTGAGGTAGAGGTCCTGTGATGGGGCTGTGGGTCCTGCTCCCTCCTCCTGACACACGGGAACGGCCGCCGGAGGTCACACCCTCATCACATGTTTTCTTCAGGACAGCGTAGTCCTGTGTATGGGGAGACACTGATACATGTCCCGATACACATTCTTTCAATCCCTCATACTCGTAGTATATTAATATAGATTAGAGAGACGTCATGTGACATAACTCCCAGAATCCCTCACCTCTCCCGTTAGCAGGTAGATGATCTCCAGGGTGAGGTTTAGTATTCTCTCATTCTTATGACGGATTCCTTTACCCATCATGATGACACAATTTATGGACCTAATATAAACACAATCGGGCAACCATCTACAGAAAGAGAAAAAAGTCATTTCAAGCCTGAACCAACAATTTTCTATCTGCTCCCCCCTCTAGTAGTAAGCGCACATTCACACCGGGCAGTATTTTTTGTGCAGTTTTGCCATGAGTGCCACAAAATCTGCATTTAATTCCATGCCGATATGCCATGATGCAGTGAAGATACCCTAAAGCTTGTGTCCAGCTTGGCCGTCCACCGTTTCCCCAGTAGTTACAGAAGCACCCCTCCACCCTCCCAATAGTCACAGCAGGCCCCCCACTCCCTCCACCCTCCCAATAGTCACAGCAGGCCCCCCACTCCCTCCACCCTCCCAATAGTCACAGCAGGCCCCCCACTCCCTCCCAATAGTCACAGCAGGCCCCCCCACTACCTCCACCCTCCCAATAGTCACAGCAGGCCCCCCACTCCCTCCACCCTCCCAATAGTCACAGCAGGCCCCCCACTCCCTCCACCCTCCCAATAGTCACAGCAGGCCCCCCACTCCCTCCCAATAGTCACAGCAGGCCCCCCACTCCCTCCACCCTCCCAATAGTCACAGCAGGCCCCCCACTCCCTCCAGCTCATCTTCTTCTCAGTAGTCACAGCCACGATGCATACCCCTCCGCTGCGTGCACTCGGCCCCGCAGGAGCGGTCTGTGATCAACTTCAGCCCCGGGACCAGATTGGGGCCCCCAGCTGCTGAGTGTATAAAGTGCAGGGAGCGGAACCAGGTCGCCAGAGAATGGGATTTGTCCTGCGAACACTCAGGAAAGTACACAAAGTATTAGTTCTGGAAGCCGCAGGGAATCCCACCACCCGAAAAAAACACACCAAATTGTGGTGCAGGGTTATCAGGCAAAAATGTCCGCTGCAGAAAATCTAAAAAAAAACCAAACAGTTTATACTTACCCTCCGGCGTTGTCATGGCGACACGTCTCCCTCTTCTATGCGTAGCCCGGCCTCCTGGGATGACGCTGTAGTCCATGTGACCGCTGCATCCTTTGATTGGCTGAAGCAGCCACATGGGTTGAAACGTTATCCCAGGAGGCCGGGCTACGCTCAGAAGACGGAGACGTGTCGCCATGACAACGCCGGAGGGTAAGTATAAACTGTTTTCTTCATTTTAACTCAAAAACCTTTTTTCTCATTTGCGATATTTGCGGTGGAATCGCAGGGTTTCCGCAGCAACGCATGGCTCATCTTCCCTTTAAATTCAATGGGGAAAACCTGCACCAGAAAAGCAGCGATTCCGCAGCATAAATTGGCAAACTACGGCTTAAAAACGCACCGCCGGTCAGTCTATGAAGGGTTTTCGGTGGATTTGTTCTTTCTCATCCACTTTGCTGCTAATGTAATTCGCCGCGGTCTCTCCGCAGTATTGACGCTACGTGTGAACTGACCCCAATTCTCTAACAAGCGCGTGGCTCCCAAGTGTCCTGGATTTTAGGCCCGATACTTCCTTCTAGAGGAAACACTGTGGTTGTCCCGGTTACGAGGGCACTGTGGCTGTCACAATTGTAGGGAAAATATGGCTGTCACTGTTATGGGGGAACTGTGGATGTCACTGAGCTATTACTATTATGGGGCACTGTGTCTGATATGGGAGCACTCTGTACATTACTTATGTGAGGACACCGTTACTGTCATTGTTATGGGGGCTCTGTGGCTGTACCATGGCTATTACTGTCATTGTGATGGGGGCTCTGTGGCTGTACCATGGCTATTACTGTCATTGTTATGGGGGCTCTGTGGCTGTACCATGGCTATTACTGTCATTGTTATGAGGGTTCTGTGGCTGTACCATGGCTATTACTGTCATTGTTATGGGGGCTCTGTGGCCGTACCATGGCTATTACTGTCATTGTTATGGGGGCTCTGTGGCTGTACCATGGCTATTACTGTCATTGTTATGGGGGCTCTGTGGCTGTACCATGGTCATTACTGTCATTGTTATGGGGGCTCTGTGGCTGTACCATGGCTATTACTGTCATTGTTATGGGGGCTCTGTGGCTGTACCATGGCTATTACTGTCATTGTTATGGGGGCTCTGTGGCTGTACCATGGCTATTACTGTCATTGTTATGGGGGCTCTGTGGCTGTACCATGGCTATTACGGTCATTGTTATGGGGGCTCTGTGGCTGTACCATGGCTATTACTGTCATTGTTATGGGGGCTCTGTGGCTGTACCATGGCTATTACTGTCATTGTTATGGGGGCTCTGTGGCTGTACCATGGCTATTACGGTCATTGTGATGGGGGCTCTGTGGCTGTACCATGGCTATTACTGTCATTGTTATGGGGGCTCTGTGGCTGTACCATGGCTATTACTGTCATTGTTATGGGGGCTCTGTGGCTGTACCATGGCTATTACTGTCATTGTTATGGGGGCTCTGTGGCTGTACCATGGCTATTACTGTCATTGTTATGGGGGCTCTGTGGCTGTACCATGGCTATTACGGTCATTGTGATGGGGGCTCTGTGGCTGTACCATGGCTATTACTGTCATTGTTATGGGGGCTCTGTGGCTGTACCATGGCTATTACTGTCATTGTTATGGGGGCTCTGTGGCTGTACCATGGCTATTACTGTCATTGTTATGGGGGCTCTGTGGCTGTACCATGGCTATTACTGTCATTGTGATGGGGGCTCTGTGGCTGTACCATGGCTATTACTGTCACTGTTATGGGGTTCTCTGTGGCTGTACCATGGCTATTACTGTCATTGTTATGGGGGCTCTGTGGCTGTACCATGGCTATTACTGTCATTGTTATGGGGGCTCTGTGGCTGTACCATGGCTATTACTGTCATCGTTATGGGGGCTCTGTGGCTGTACCATTGCTATTACTGTCATTGTTATGGGGGCTCTGTGGCTGTACCATGGCTATTACTGTCATTGTTATGGGGGCTCTGTGGCTGTACCATGGCTATTACGGTCATTGTTATGGGGGCTCTGTGGCTGTACCATGGCTATTACTGTCATTGTTATGGGGGCTCTGTGGCTGTACCATGGCTATTACTGTCATTGTTATGGGGGCTCTGTGGCTGTACCATGGCTATTACTGTCATTATGATGGGGGCTCTGTGGCTGTACCATGGCTATTACTGTCACTGTTATAGGGGCTCTGTGGCTGTACCATGGCTATTACTGTCACTGTTATAGGGGCTCTGTGGCTGTACCATGGCTATTACTGTCATTGTGATGGGGGCTCTGTGGCTGTACCATGGCTATTACTGTCATTGTTATGGGGGCTCTGTGGCTGTACCATGGCTATTACTGTCATTGTTATGGGGGCTCTGTGGCTGTACCATGGCTATTACTGTCATTGTTATGGGGGCTCTGTGGCTGTACCGTGGCTATTACTGTCACTGTTATAGGGGCTCTGTGGCTGTACCATGGCTATTACTGTCATTGTTATGGGGGCTCTGTGGCTGTACCATGGCTATTACTGTCATTGTTATGGGGGCTCTGTGGCTGTACCATGGCTATTACTGTCAATGTTATGGGGGCTCTGTGGCTGTACCATGGTCATTACTGTCATTGTTATGGGGGCTCTGTGGCTGTACCGTGGCTATTACTGTCATTGTTATGGGGGCTCTGTGGCTGTACCATGGCTATTACTGTCATTGTTATGGGGGCTCTGTGGCTGTACCATGGCTATTACTGTCATTGTTATGGGGGCTCTGTGGCTGTACCATGGTCATTACTGTCATTGTTATGGGGACTCTGTGGCTGTACCATGGCTATTACTGTCATTGTGATGGGGGCTCTGTGGCTGCACCATGGCTATTACTGTCATTGTTATGGGGGCTCTGTGGCTGTACCATGGCTATTACTGTCATTGTTATGGGGGCTCTGTGGCTGTACCATGGCTATTACTGTCACTGTTATGGGGGCTCTGTGGCTGCACCATGGTCATTACTGTCATTGTTATGGGGGCTCTGTGGCTGTACCATGGCTATTACTGTCATTGTTATGGGGGCTCTGTGGCTGTACCATGGCTATTACTGTCATTGTTATGGGGGCTCTGTGGCTGCACCATGGTCATTACTGTCATTGTTATGGGGGCTCTGTGGCTGTACCATTGCTATTACTGTCATTGTTATGGGGGCTCTGTGGCTGTACCATGGTCATTACTGTCATTGTGATGGGGGCTCTGTGGCTGTACCATGGCTATTACTGTCATTGTTATGGGGGCTCTGTGGCTGTACCATGGCTATTACTGTCATTGTTATGGGGGCTCTGTGGCTGTACCATGGCTATTACTGTCATTGTTATGGGGGCTCTGTGGCTGTACCATGGCTATTACTGTCATTGTTATGGGGGCTCTGTGGCTGTACCATGGCTATTACTGTCATTGTGATGGGGGCTCTGTGGCTGTACCATGGCTATTACTGTCACTGTTATAGGGGCTCTGTGGCTGTACCATGGCTATTACTGTCATTGTTATGGGGGCTCTGTGGCTGTACCATGGCTATTACTGTCACTGTTATAGGGGCTCTGTGGCTGTACAATGGCTATTACTGTCATTGTTATGGGGGCTCTGTGGCTGTACCATGGCTATTACTGTCATTGTTATGGGGGCTCTGTGGCTGTACCATGGTCATTACTGTCATTGTTATGGGGGCTCTGTGGCTGTACCATGGCTATTACTGTCATTGTTATGGGGGCTCTGTGGCTGTACCATGGCTATTACGGTCATTGTTATGGGGGCTCTGTGCTGTACCATGGCTATTACTGTCATTGTTATGGGGGCTCTGTGGCTGTACCATGGCTATTACTGTCATTGTTATGGGGGCTCTGTGGCTGTACCATGGCTATTACGGTCATTGTTATGGGGGCTCTGTGGCTGTACCATGGCTATTACTGTCATAGTTATGGGGGCTCTGTGGCTGTACCATGGCTATTACTGTCATTGTTATGGGGGCTCTGTGGCTGTACCATGGCTATTACTGTCATTGTTATGGGGGCTCTGTGGCTGTACCATGGTCATTACTGTCATCGTTATGGGGGCTCTGTGGCTGTACCATGGCTATTACGGTCATTGTTATGGGGGCTCTGTGGCTGTACCATGGCTATTACTGTCATTGTTATGGGGGCTCTGTGGCTGTACCATGGCTATTACGGTCATTGTTATGGGGGCTCTGTGGCTGTACCATGGCTATTACTGTCATAGTTATGGGGGCTCTGTGGCTGTACCATGGCTATTACTGTCATTGTTATGGGGGCTCTGTGGCTGTACCATGGCTATTACGGTCATTGTTATGGGGGCTCTGTGGCTGTACCATGGCTATTACTGTCACGGCGGTGATGTGGCTGTTATTATTATGCATTTGAATGTGACTGTAATGGGGGCATTGGGAATGTTACTGGGACACTATGACTATCACTGTTATGGGGACACTTTGGCAGGTAGTTGTTACTGTTATGGGAGAACTGTTGTTGTCACTTTCAAGTAGGCACTGTGTGTCACTATTATGGGGACACTGTCACTTTTACAGTTATGGGGGCACCACAGCTATTTTGTTTATGGGGGCACTACAGCTATTTCGGTTATGGGGGCACCGCAGCTATTACAGTTATGGGGACACCGCAGCTATTACAGTTATGGGGGCACCGCAGCTATTACAGTTATGGGGGCACCGCAGCTATTACAGTTATGAGGGCACCGCAGCTATTATAGTTATGGGGACACCACAGCTATTACAGTTATGGGGCACCGCAGCTATTATAGTTATGGGGCACCGCAGCTATTATAGTTATGGGGCACCGCAGCTATTACAGTTATGGGGGCACCGCAGCTATTACAGTTATGGGGGCACCGCAGCTATTACAGTTATGAGGGCACCGCAGCTATTATAGTTATGGGGGCACCGCAGCTATTACAGTTATGGGGCACCGCAGCTATTATAGTTATGGGGCACCGCAGCTATTATAGTTATGGGGCACCGCAGCTACTACAGTTATGGGGCACCGCAGCTACTACAGTTATGGGGCACCACAGCTATTACAGTTATGGGGACACCGCAGCTATTACAGTTATGGGGGCACCGCAGCTATTACAGTTTTGGGGGCACCGCAGCTATTATAGTTATGGGGGCACCACAGCTATTATAGTTATGCGGGCACCACAGCTATTACAGTTATGGGGACACCACAGGTTTTACAGTTATGGGGGCACCACAGCTATTACAGTTATGAGGGCACCACAGCTATTACAGTTATGGGGGCACCACAGCTATTATAATTATGGGGACACCACAGCTATTACAGTTATGCGGGCACCACAGCTATTACAGTTATGAGGGCACCGCAGCTATTACAGTTATGGGGCACCACAGCTATTACAGTTATGGGGACACCGCAGCTATTACAGTTATGGGGCACCACAGCTATTACAGTTATGGGGACACCACAGCTATTACAGTTATGGGGGCACCACAGCTATTACAGTTATAGGGGCACCACAGCTATTACAGTTATGGGGACACCGCAGATATTACAGTTATGGGGACACCGCAGATATTACAGTTATGGGGACACCACAGCTATTACAGTTATGGGGACACCGCAGCTATTACAGTTATGGGGGCACCACAGCTATTACAGTTATGGGGACACCGCAGCTATTACAGTTATGGGGAGCTGTGGGGGGTATATGATACCTGGAAAGTACATGCTATAGGGCAGCATCTCTATATACTTCTATATGATATACATACTAATAAGGACATACAAACATGCTGCTCCAAAATACAGAACAGAACAAGAAAAATGCCACTAGATCTAATAGAATGTATGCACAAGCCGTCATGGAGCCGCAGACCTTAATAACAGCCTATGATACAGTCACAGCAATGTCTCCTCACTGCCCCGCCTCCTCTTACCCTCTCACCCGGAAGTCGCTCACGGTACAGGCCACGCCCCCGCACACTTCTTTTCTGTCGTTTGGTTGTAGTCATGGAGACGCCATATATGGAGGGTGGGACGTTCCCAGGTCCGTGTCTTGTGTCTGTTCTCCAACATGAGCGCGATTATAGTTATGGGGCACCGCAGCTACTACAGTTATGGGGCACCACAGCTATTATAGTTATGGGGACACTGCAGCTATTACAGTTATGGGGGCACCACAGCTATTATAGTTATGGGGGCACCACAGCTATTACAGTTATGGGGACACCGCAGCTATTACAGTTATGGGGGCACCGCAGCTATTACAGTTTTGGGGGCACCGCAGCTATTATAGTTATGGGGGCACCACAGCTATTATAGTTATGCGGGCACCACAGCTATTACAGTTATGGGGACACCACAGCTTTTACAGTTATGGGGGCACCACAGCTATTACAGTTATGAGGGCACCACAGCTATTACAGTTATGGGGGCACCACAGCTATTATAATTATGGGGACACCACAGCTATTACAGTTATGCGGGCACCACAGCTATTACAGTTATGGGGCACCACAGCTATTACAGTTATGGGGACACCGCAGCTATTACAGTTATGGGGCACCACAGCTATTACAGTTATGGGGACACCACAGCTATTACAGTTATGGGGGCACCACAGCTATTATAATTATGGGGCACCACAGCTATTACAGTTATGGGGGCACTGCAGCTACTACAGTTATGGGGCACCACAGCTATTACAGTTATGGGGACACCGCAGCTATTACAGTTATGGGGCACCACAGCTATTACAGTTATGGGGACACCACAGCTATTACAGTTATGGGGGCACCACAGCTATTACAGTTATAGGGGCACCACAGCTATTACAGTTATGGGGACACCGCAGATATTACAGTTATGGGGACACCGCAGATATTACAGTTATGGGGACACCACAGCTATTACAGTTATGGGGACACCGCAGCTATTACAGTTATGGGGAGCTGTGGGGGGTATATGATACCTGGAAAGTACATGCTATAGGGCAGCATCTCTATATACTTCTATATGATATACATACTAATAAGGACATACAAACATGCTGCTCCAAAATACAGAACAGAACAAGAAAAATGCCACTAGATCTAATAGAATGTATGCACAAGCCGTCATGGAGCCGCAGACCTTAATAACAGCCTATGATACAGTCACAGCAATGTCTCCTCACTACCCCGCCTCCTCTTACCCTCTCACCCGGAAGTCGCTCACGGTACAGGCCACGCCCCCGCACGCTTCTTTTCTGTTGTTTGGTTGTAGTCATGGAGACGCCATATATGGAGGGTGGGACGTTCCCAGGTCCGTGTCTTGTGTCTGTTCTCCAACATGAGCGCGATCAATCTTCCAGAGCGAGCAGGGGAGACGCTGTGAATAGCCGGCCTGGGGTCAGTCTTAAGGGGGAGTCTGTGTTGATAGTGGTAAAGAGAGTTTGGTCTTTGTTGAGGGGTGTTCTGGGGTCTGTTATGGGAGGGGGTCTGCTCTAGGTTCTGTGGTGGAGTGTCTGGTCTGTACTAAGGGGAGGGTCTTGTCGGGGGTCTAAACCATGGGGAACAGCTTGTGTCGTAGAGGGGGGAACTATAAGGAGCAGTCTATGTGAGTGAGGGGGCACTTCAGGGTCCTGTGTGTGCGTGCGGGGGCACTTCAGGGTCCTGTGTGTGCGTGCGGGGGCACTTCAGGGTCCTGTGTGTGCGTGCGGGGGCACTTCAGGGTCCTGTGTGTGCGTGCGGGGGCATTTCAGGGTCTTGTGCGTGCGGGGGCACTTCAGGGTCTTGTGTGTGCGTGCGGGGGCACTTCAGGGTCCTGTGTGTGCGTGCGGGGGCACTTCAGGGTCCTGTCAATGCGTGCTAGGGCACTTCAGGGTCCTGTGTGTGCGTGCTAGGGCACTTCAGGGTCCTGTGTGTGCGTGCTAGGGCACTTCAGGGTCCTGTGTGTGCGTGCTAGGGCACTTCAGGGTCCTGTGTGTGCGTGCTAGGGCACTTCAGGGTCCTGTGTGTGCGTGCTAGGGCACTTCAGGGTCCTGTGTGTGCGTGCTAGGGCACTTCAGGGTCCTGTGTGTGCGTGGGCACTTCAGGGTCCTGTGTGTGCGTGCGTGGGCACTTCAGGGTCCTGTGTGTGCGTGGGCACTTCAGGGTCCTGTGTGTGCGTGCGGGGGCACTTCAGGGTCCTGTGTGTGCGGGGGCACTTCAGGGTCCTGTGTGTGCGTGCGTGGGCACTTCAGGGTCCTGTGTGTGCGTGCGGGGGCACTTCAGGGTCCTGTGTGTGCGGGGGCACTTCAGGGTCCTGTGTGTGCGGGGGCACTTCAGGGTCCTGTCTGTGCGTGCTAGGGCACTTCAGGGTCCTGTCTGTGCGTGCTAGGGCACTTCAGGGTCCTGTGCGTGCGGGGGCACTTCAGGGTCCTGTGTGTGCGTGCGGGGGCACTTCAGGGTCCTGTCAGTGCGTGCTGGGGCACTTCAGGGTCCTGTCTGTGCGTGCTAGGGCACTTCAGGGTCCTGTCTGTGCGTGCTAGGGCACTTCAGGGTCCTGTCTGTGCGTGCTAGGGCACTTCAGGGTCCTGTCTGTGGGTGCTAGGGCACTTCAGGGTCCTGTGTGTGCGTGCGGGGGCACTTCAGGGTCCTGTGTGTGCGTGCGGGGGCACTTCAGGGTCCTGTGTGTGCGTGCGGGGGCACTTCAGGGTCCTGTGTGTGCGTGCGGGGGCATTTCAGGGTCTTGTGCGTGCGGGGGCACTTCAGGGTCTTGTGTGTGCGTGCGGGGGCACTTCAGGGTCCTGTGTGTGCGTGCGGGGGCACTTCAGGGTCCTGTCAATGCGTGCTAGGGCACTTCAGGGTCCTGTGTGTGCGTGCTAGGGCACTTCAGGGTCCTGTGTGTGCGTGCTAGGGCACTTCAGGGTCCTGTGTGTGCGTGCTAGGGCACTTCAGGGTCCTGTGTGTGCGTGCTAGGGCACTTCAGGGTCCTGTGTGTGCGTGCTAGGGCACTTCAGGGTCCTGTGTGTGCGTGCTAGGGCACTTCAGGGTCCTGTGTGTGCGTGCTAGGGCACTTCAGGGTCCTGTGTGTGCGTGCGTGGGCACTTCAGGGTCCTGTGTGTGCGTGGGCACTTCAGGGTCCTGTGTGTGCGTGCGGGGGCACTTCAGGGTCCTGTGTGTGCGGGGGCACTTCAGGGTCCTGTGTGTGCGTGCGTGGGCACTTCAGGGTCCTGTGTGTGCGTGCGGGGGCACTTCAGGGTCCTGTGTGTGCGGGGGCACTTCAGGGTCCTGTGTGTGCGGGGGCACTTCAGGGTCCTGTCTGTGCGTGCTAGGGCACTTCAGGGTCCTGTCTGTGCGTGCTAGGGCACTTCAGGGTCCTGTGCGTGCGGGGGCACTTCAGGGTCCTGTGTGTGCGTGCGGGGGCACTTCAGGGTCCTGTCAGTGCGTGCTGGGGCACTTCAGGGTCCTGTCTGTGCGTGCTAGGGCACTTCAGGGTCCTGTCTGTGCGTGCTAGGGCACTTCAGGGTCCTGTCTGTGCGTGCTAGGGCACTTCAGGGTCCTGTCTGTGGGTGCTAGGGCACTTCAGGGTCCTGTGTGTGCGTGCGGGGGCACTGCAGGGTCCTGTGTGTGCGTGCGGGGGCACTGCAGGGTCCTGTGTGTGCGTGCGGGGGCACTTCAGGGTCCTGTGTGTGCGTGCGGGGGCACTTCAGGGTCCTGTGTGTGCGTGCGGGGGCACTTCAGGGTCCTGTGTGTGCGTGCGGGGGCACTTCAGGGTCCTGTGTGTGCGTGCGGGGGCACTTCAGGGTCCTGTGTGTGCGTGCGGGGGCACTTCAGGGTCCTGTGTGTGCGTGCGGGGGCACTTCAGGGTCCTGTCTGTGCGTGCGGGGGCACTTCAGGGTCCTGTCTGTGCGTGCGGGGGCACTTCAGGGTCCTGTCTGTGCGTGCTGGGGCACTTCAGGGTCCCGTCTGTGCGTGCTGGGGCACTTCAGGCTCCCGTCTGTGCGTGCTGGGGCACTTCAGGCTCCCGTCTGTGCGTGCTGGGGCACTTCAGGCTCCCGTCTGTGCGTGCTGGGGCACTTCAGGCTCCCGTCTGTGCGTGCTGGGGCACTTCAGGCTCCCGTCTGTGCGTGCTGGGGCACTTCAGGCTCCCGTCTGTGCGTGCTGGGGCACTTCAGGCTCCCGTCTGTGCGTGCTGGGGCACTTCAGGCTCCCGTCTGTGCGTGCTGGGGCACTTCAGGCTCCCGTCTGTGCGTGCTGGGGCACTTCAGGCTCCCGTCTGTGCGCGCTGGGGCACTTCAGGCTCCCGTCTGTGCGCGCTGGGGCACTTCAGGGTCCCGTCTGTGCGCGCTGGGGCACTTCAGGGTCCCGTCTGTGCGCGCTAGGGCACTTCAGGGTCCCGTCTGTGCGCGCTAGGGCACTTCAGGGTCCCGTCTGTGCGCGCTAGGGCACTTCAGGGTCCCGTCTGTGCGCGCTAGGGCACTTCAGGGTCCTGTGCGTGCGTGCTAGGGCACTTCAGGGTCCTGTGCGTGCGTGCTAGGGCACTTCAGGGTCCTGTGCGTGCGTGCTAGGGCACTTCAGGGTCCTGTGCGTGCGTGCTAGGGCACTTCAGGGTCCTGTGCGTGCGTGCTAGGGCACTTCAGGGTCCTGTGCGTGCGTGCTAGGGCACTTCAGGGTCCTGTGCGTGCGTGCTAGGGCACTTCAGGGTCCTGTGCGTGCGTGCTAGGGCACTTCAGGGTCCTGTGCGTGCGTGCTAGGGCACTTCAGGGTCCTGTGCGTGCGTGCTAGGGCACTTCAGGGTCCTGTGTGTGCGTGCTAGGGCACTTCAGGGTCCTGTGTGTGCGTGCTAGGGCACTTCAGGGTCCTGTGTGTGCGTGCTAGGGCACTTCAGGGTCCTGTGTGTGCGTGCTAGGGCACTTCAGGGTCCTGTGTGTGCGTGCTAGGGCACTTCAGGGTCCTGTGTGTGCGTGCTAGGGCACTTCAGGGTCCTGTGTGTGCGTGCTAGGGCACTTCAGGGTCCTGTGTGTGCGTGCTAGGGCACTTCAGGGTCCTGTGTGTGCGTGGGCACTTCAGGGTCCTGTGTGTGCGTGCGGGGGCACTTCAGGGTCCTGTGTGTGCGGGGGCACTTCAGGGTCCTGTCTGTGCGTGCTAGGGCACTTCAGGGTCCTGTCTGTGCGTGCTAGGGCACTTCAGGGTCCTGTGCGTGCGGGGGCACTTCAGGGTCCTGTGTGTGCGTGCGGGGGCACTTCAGGGTCCTGTCAGTGCGTGCTGGGGCACTTCAGGGTCCTGTCTGTGCGTGCTGGGGCACTTCAGGGTCCTGTGTGTGCGTGGGCACTTCAGGGTCCTGTGTGTGCGTGCGGGGGCACTTCAGGGTCCTGTGTGTGCTGGGGCACTTCAGGGTCCTGTCTGTGCGTGCTAGGGCACTTCAGGGTCCTGTCTGTGCGTGCTAGGGCACTTCAGGGTCCTGTGCGTGCGGGGGCACTTCAGGGTCCTGTGTGTGCGTGCGGGGGCACTTCAGGGTCCTGTCAGTGCGTGCTGGGGCACTTCAGGGTCCTGTCTGTGCGTGCTGGGGCACTTCAGGGTCCTGTCTGTGCGTGCTGGGGCACTTCAGGGTCCTGTCTGTGCGTGCTAGGGCACTTCAGGGTCCTGTCTGTGCGTGCTAGGGCACTTCAGGGTCCTGTCTGTGGGTGCTAGGGCACTTCAGGGTCCTGTCTGTGCGTGCTAGGGCACTTCAGGGTCCTGTGTGTGCGTGCGGGGGCACTGCAGGGTCCTGTGTGTGCGTGCGGGGGCACTGCAGGGTCCTGTGTGTGCGTGCGGGGGCACTTCAGGGTCCTGTGTGTGCGTGCGGGGGCACTTCAGGGTCCTGTGTGTGCGTGCGGGGGCACTTCAGGGTCCTGTGTGTGCGTGCGGGGGCACTTCAGGGTCCTGTGTGTGCGTGCGGGGGCACTTCAGGGTCCTGTGTGTGCGTGCGGGGGCACTTCAGGGTCCTGTCAGTGCGTGCTGGGGCACTTCAGGGTCCTGTCTGTGCGTGCTGGGGCACTTCAGGGTCCTGTCTGTGCGTGCTGGGGCACTTCAGGGTCCTGTCTGTGCGTGCTAGGGCACTTCAGGGTCCTGTCTGTGCGTGCTAGGGCACTTCAGGGTCCTGTCTGTGGGTGCTAGGGCACTTCAGGGTCCTGTCTGTGCGTGCTAGGGCACTGCAGGGTCCTGTGTGTGCGTGCGGGGGCACTGCAGGGTCCTGTGTGTGCGTGCGGGGGCACTGCAGGGTCCTGTGTGTGCGTGCGGGGGCACTGCAGGGTCCTGTGTGTGCGTGCGGGGGCACTTCAGGGTCCTGTGTGTGCGTGCGGGGGCACTTCAGGGTCCTGTGTGTGCGTGCGGGGGCACTTCAGGGTCCTGTGTGTGCGTGCGGGGGCACTTCAGGGTCCTGTGTGTGCGTGCGGGGGCACTTCAGGGTCCTGTCAGTGCGTGCTGGGGCACTTCAGGGTCCTGTCTGTGCGTGCTGGGGCACTTCAGGGTCCTGTCTGTGCGTGCTGGGGCACTTCAGGGTCCTGTCTGTGCGTGCTGGGGCACTTCAGGGTCCTGTCTGTGCGTGCTAGGGCACTTCAGGGTCCTGTCTGTGGGTGCTAGGGCACTTCAGGGTCCTGTCTGTGCGTGCTAGGGCACTTCAGGGTCCTGTGTGTGCGTGCGGGGGCACTGCAGGGTCCTGTGTGTGCGTGCGGGGGCACTGCAGGGTCCTGTGTGTGCGTGCGGGGGCACTGCAGGGTCCTGTGTGTGCGTGCGGGGGCACTTCAGGGTCCTGTGTGTGCGTGCGGGGGCACTTCAGGGTCCTGTGTGTGCGTGCGGGGGCACTTCAGGGTCCTGTGTGTGCGTGCGGGGGCACTTCAGGGTCCCGTCTGTGCGTGCGGGGGCACTTCAGGGTCCCGTCTGTGCGTGCTGGGGCACTTCAGGGTCCCGTCTGTGCGTGCTGGGGCACTTCAGGGTCCCGTCTGTGCGTGCTGGGGCACTTCAGGCTCCCGTCTGTGCGTGCTGGGGCACTTCAGGCTCCCGTCTGTGCGTGCTGGGGCACTTCAGGCTCCCGTCTGTGCGTGCTGGGGCACTTCAGGCTCCCGTCTGTGCGTGCTGGGGCACTTCAGGCTCCCGTCTGTGCGTGCTGGGGCACTTCAGGCTCCCGTCTGTGCGTGCTGGGGCACTTCAGGCTCCCGTCTGTGCGTGCTGGGGCACTTCAGGCTCCCGTCTGTGCGTGCTGGGGCACTTCAGGCTCCCGTCTGTGCGTGCTGGGGCACTTCAGGCTCCCGTCTGTGCGTGCTGGGGCACTTCAGGCTCCCGTCTGTGCGTGCTGGGGCACTTCAGGCTCCCGTCTGTGCGTGCTGGGGCACTTCAGGCTCCCGTCTGTGCGTGCTGGGGCACTTCAGGCTCCCGTCTGTGCGTGCTGGGGCACTTCAGGCTCCCGTCTGTGCGTGCTGGGGCACTTCAGGCTCCCGTCTGTGCGTGCTGGGGCACTTCAGGCTCCCGTCTGTGCGTGCTGGGGCACTTCAGGCTCCCGTCTGTGCGTGCTGGGGCACTTCAGGCTCCCGTCTGTGCGTGCTGGGGCACTTCAGGCTCCCGTCTGTGCGTGCTGGGGCACTTCAGGCTCCCGTCTGTGCGTGCTGGGGCACTTCGGGCTCCCGTCTGTGCGTGCTGGGGCACTTCGGGCTCCCGTCTGTGCGTGCTGGGGCACTTCGGGCTCCCGTCTGTGCGTGCTGGGGCACTTCGGGCTCCCGTCTGTGCGTGCTGGGGCACTTCGGGCTCCCGTCTGTGCGTGCTGGGGCACTTCGGGCTCCCGTCTGTGCGTGCTGGGGCACTTCGGGCTCCCGTCTGTGCGTGCTGGGGCACTTCGGGGTCCCGTGTGTGCGTGCTGGGGCACTTCGGGGTCCCGTGTGTGCGTGCTAGGGCACTTCGGGGTCCTGTGTGTGCGTGCGGGGGCTCTTCGGGGTCCTGTGTGGGCTCTTCAGGGTTCTGTGTGGGCATGCACGGGCTCTTCTGGGGGTCCTGTGTGGGCGTGCGCAAGCTCTTAAGGGGTCCTGTGTATGCATGCGGGGGCTCTTCGGGGTCCTGTGTGGGCTCTTCGATGTCCTGTGGGGGCTCTTCGGGTCCTGTGGGGGCTCTTTGGGGTCCTGTGTCAACATGTGCGGGCTCTTCGGGGTCCTGATTGTGTATGCGGGATGTTATTCATTACACAGGAACCCACCAACCTTGTACCTTATGTAAGAGCCGGACCTCATGTATTACACAACAATAAAGAATTCTGTATTTTTCCAGGTTCAGGAGCTTTGGGCTTGTTCTCTACAACTGGTCCGCTGTGCTGGGGGAGAGACTTCTAGCTGGGGTGGCGGAGTATATAAACTATGGCTGAGGAGGGAGGTCAATGTAGGAAATAAAGGGGTAGTCAGGTTAGAGGGGGGTCAGACTATATTGGTGGGGGGAGAAACAGACGGTGGGGAGAGGACTAGACAACTGGATAAGAAGATCCTTTTGTTACAAAACAGCAGTGAAAATAAAAATGCCCAAATAATGTCCAATAATCACATTTCTGATAATACAAGTGAAAAACTGAAAGGCAAGTTAAAGTGAATGTTCACAAATGCCAGAAGTCTAGCAAGCAAAATGGGGGAGCTGAAGGCCGTGATACTGGAAGAAAATATAGATATATTACACTGTGTGAGGGGCAGCTAAAGGGGCATAATACTGTGTGAGGGGCAGCTATAGGGGCATAATACTGTGTGAGGGGAAGCTATAGGGGCATAATACTGTGTGAGGGGCAGCTATAGGGGCATAATACTGTGTGAGGGGCAGCTATAGGGGCATAATACT
Organism: Rhinoderma darwinii; assembly: GCF_050947455.1. Lineage (NCBI taxonomy): Eukaryota > Metazoa > Chordata > Amphibia > Anura > Rhinodermatidae > Rhinoderma > Rhinoderma darwinii. Next base: position 93,577,551 of record NC_134697.1, on the reverse strand, counting down.
GTGTGAGGGGCAGCTATAGGGGCATAATACTGTGTGAGGGGCCGCTATAGGGGCATAATACTGTGTGAGGGGCCGCTATAGGGGCATAATACTGTGTGAGGGGCAGCTATAGGGTCATAATACTGTGTGAGGGGCCGCTATAGGGGCATAATACTGTGTGAGGGGCAGCTATAGGGGCATAATACAGAGTGAGGTGCAGCTATAGGGGCATAATACTGTGTGAGGGGCCGCTATAGGGGCATAATACTGTGTGAGGGGCAGCTATAGGGGCATAATACTGTGTGAGGGGCATAATACTGTGTGAGGGGCAGCTAAAGGGACATAATACTGTGTGAGGGGCAGCTATAGGGGCATAATACTGTGAGGGGCAGCTATAGGGGCATAATACTGTGTGAGGGGCATAATACTGTGTGAGGGTCCGCTATAGGGGCATAATACTGTGTGAGGGGCAGCTATAGGGTCATACTACTGTGTGAGAGGCCGCTATAGGGGCATAATACTGTGTGAGGGGCAGCTATAGGGGCATAATACAGTGAGGGGCAGCTATAGGGGCATAATACTGTGTGAGGGGCCGCTATAGGGGCATAGTACTGTGTGAGGGGCCGCTATAGGGGCATAATACTGGGTGAGGGGCCGCTATAGGGGCATAATACTGTGTGAGGGGCAGCTATAGGGGCATAATACTGTGTGAGGGGCAGCTATAGGGGCATAATACTGTGTGAGGGGCCGCTATAGGGGCATAATACTGTGTGAGGGGCCGCTATAGGGCATAATACTGTGTGAGGGGCAGCTATAGGGCATAATACTGTGTGAGGGGCAGCTATAGGGGCATAATACTGTGTGAGGGGCAGCTATAGGGGCATAATACTGTGTGAGGGGCCGCTATAGGGGCATAATACTGTGTGAGGGGCAGCTATAGGGTCATAATACTGTGTGAGGGGCTGCTATAGGGGCATAATACTGTGTGAGGGGCAGCTATAGGGGCATAATACAGAGTGAGGGGCAGCTATAGGGGCATAATACTGTGTGAGGGGCAGCTATAGGGGCATAATACAGAGTGAGGGGCAGCTATAGGGCATAATACTGTGTGAGGGGCCGCTATAGGGGCATAATACTGTGTGAGGGGCATAATACTGTGTGAGGGGCAGCTATAGGGGCATAATACTGTGTGAGGGGCATAATACTGTGTGAGGGGCAGCTATAGGGTCATAATACTGTGTGAGGGGCCGCTATAGGGGCATAATACTGTGTGAGGGGCAGCTATAGGGGCATAATACTGTGTGAGGGGCCGCTATAGGGCATAATACTGTGTGAGGGGCCGCTATAGGGCATAATACTGTGTGAGGGGCCGCTATAGGGGCATAATACTGTGTGAGGGGCCGCTATAGGGGCATAATACTGTGTGAGGGGCAGCTATAGGGGCATAATACTGTGTGAGGGGCAGGTATAGGGCATAATACTGTGTGAGGGGCCGCTATAGGGCATAATACTGTGTGAGGGGTAGCTATAGGGGCATAATACTGTGTGAGGGGTACTTATAGGGGCATAATACTGTGTGAGGAGTAGCTATAGGGCATAATACTGTGTGACGGGCAGCTATATGGGCATAATACTGTGTGAGGGGCAGCTATAGACGCATAATACTGTGTGAGGGGCATAATACTGTGTGAGGGGCAGCTAAAGGGGCATAATGTGTGAGGGGCAGCTATAGGGGCATAATACTGTGTGAGGAGTAGCTATAGGGCATAATACTGTGTGATGGGCAGCTATATGGGCATAATACTGTGTGAGGGGCAGCTATAAAGGCATAATACTGTGTGAGGGGCATAATACTGTGTGAGGGGCAGCTATAGGGGCATAATACAGAGTGAGGGGCAGCTATAGGGGAATAATACTGTGTGAGGGGCAGCTATAGGGGCATAATACTGTGTGAGGGGCATAATATTGTGTGAGGGGCAGCTAAAGGGGCATAATACTGTGTGAGGGGCAGCTATAGGGGCATAATACTGTGTGAGGGGCAGCTATAGGGGCATAATACTGTGTGAGGGGCCGCTATAGGGGCATACTACTGTGTGAGGGGTAGCTATAGGGGCATAATACTGTGCGAGGGGCTGCTATAGGGGCATAATACTGTATGAGGGGCAGCTATAGGGGCATAATACTGTGTGAGGGGCCGCTATAAGGGCATAATACAGAGTGAGGGGCAGCTATAGTGGCATAATACTGTGTGAGGGGCCGCTATGGGGGCATAATACTGTGTGAGGGGCAGCTATAGGGGCATAATACTGTGTGAGGGGCATAATACTGTGTGAGAGGCAGCTAAAGGGGCATAATATTGTGTGAGGGGCAGCTATAGGGGCATAATACTGTGTGAGGGGCAGCTATAGGGGCATAATACTGTGTGAGGGGCCGCTATAGGGGCATAATACTGTGTGAGGGGCCGCTATAGGGGCATAATACTGTGTGAGGGGCCGCTATAGGGGCATAATACTGTGTGAGGGGCAGCTATAGGGGCATAATACTGTGTGAGGGGCAGCTATAGGGGCATAATACTGTGTGAGGGGCAGCTATAGGGGCATAATACTGTGTGAGGGGCAGCTATAGGGGCATACTACTGTGTGAGGGGCCGCTATAGGGGCATACTACTGTGTGAGGGGCCGCTATAGGGGCATAATACTGTGTGAGGGGCCGCTATAGGGGCATAATACTGTGTGAGGAGTAGCTATAGGGCATAATACTGTGTGATGGGCAGCTATATGGGCATAATACTGTGTGAGGGGCAGCTATAAAGGCATAATACTGTGTGAGGGGCAGCTAAAGGGGCATAATGTGTGAGGGGCAGCTATAGGGGCATCATATTGTGTGAGGGGCAGCTATAGGGGCATAATACTGTGTGATGGGCAGCTATAGGGGTATAATACTGTGTGAGGGGCAGCTATAGGGTCATAATATTGTGTGAGGGGCCGCTATAGGGGCATAATACTGTGTGAGGGGCAGCTATAGGGCATAATACAGAGTGACGGGCAGCTATAGGGGCATAATACTGTGTGAGGGGCCGCTACAGGGGCATAATACTGTGTGAGGGGCCGCTATAGGGGCATAATACTGTGTAAGGGGCAGCTATAGGGGCATAATACTGTGTGAGGGGCATAAAACTGTGAGGGGCCGCTATAGGGGCATAATACTGTGTGAGGGGCCGCTATAGGGGCATAATACTGTGTGAGGGGCAGCTATAGGGGCATAATACTGTGTGAGGGGCATAATACTGTGTGAGGGGCAGCTATAGGGGCATAATACTGTGTGAGGGGCAGCTATAGGGGCATAATACTGTGTGAGGGGCATAATACTGTGTGAGGGGCAGCTATAGGGGCATAATACTGTGTGAGGGGCAGCTATAGGGGCATAATACTGTGTGAGGGGCAGCTATAGGGCATAATACAGAGTGAGGGCAGCTATAGGGGCATAATACTGTGTGAGGGGCCGCTATAGGGGCATAATACTGTGTGAGGGGCCGCTATAGGGGCATAATACTGTGTGAGGAGTAGCTATAGGGCATAATACTGTGTGATGGGCAGCTATATGGGCATAATACTGTGTGAGGGGCAGCTATAGAGGCATAATACTGTGTGAGGGGCATAATACTGTGTGAGGGGCAGCTAAAGGGGCATAATGTGTGAGGGGCAGCTATAGGGGCATCATATTGTGTGAGGGGCAGCTATAGGGGCATAATACTGTGTGATGGGCAGCTATAGGGGTATAATACAGTGTGAGGGGCAGCTATAGGGGCATAATACTGTGTGAGGGGCAGCTATAGGGCATAATACAGAGTGAGGGGCAGCTATAGGGGCATAATACTGTGTGAGGGGCCGCTATAGGGGCATAATACTGTGTGAGGGGCCGCTATAGGGGCATAATACTGTGTGAGGGGCCGCTATAGGGGCATAATACTGTGTGAGGGGCAGCTATAGGGGCATAATACTGTGTGAGGGGCATAAAACTGTCTGAGGGGCCGCTATAGGGGCATAATACTGTGTGAGGGGCAGCTATAGGGTCATAATACTGTGAGGGGCCGCTATAGGGGCATAACACAGAGTGAGGGGCAGCTATAGGGGCATAACACAGAGTGAGGGACAGCTATAGGGGCATAATACTGTGTGAGGGGCCGCTATAGGGGCATAATACTGTGTGAGGGGCCGCTATAGGGGCATAATACTGTGTGAGGGGCAGCTATAGGGGCATAATACTGTGTGAGGGGCATAATACTGTGTGAGGGGCAGCTATAGGGGCATAATACTGTGTGAGGGGCAGCTATAGGGCATAATACTGTGTGAGGGGCAGCTATAGGGGCATAATACTGTGTGAGGGGCAGCTAAAGGGGCATAATACTGTGTAAGGGGCAGCTATAGGGGCATAATACTGTGTGAGGGGCAGCTATAGGGGCATAATACTGTGTGAGGAGCATAATACTGTGTGAGGGGCCGCTATAGGGACATAATACTGTGTGAGGGGCAGCTATAGGGTCATAATACTGTGTGAGGGGCCGCTATAGGGGCATAATACTGTGTGAGGGGCAGCTATAGGGGCATAATACAGAGTGAGGGGCAGCTATAGGGGCATAATACTGTGTGAGGGGCCGCTATAGGGGCATAATACTGTGTGAGGGGCAGCTATAGGGGCATAATACTGTGTGAGGGGCATAATACTGTGTGAGGGGCAGCTAAAGGGACATAATACTGTGTGAGGGGCAGCTATAGGGGCATAATACTGTGTGAGGGGCAGCTATAGGGGCATAATACTGTGTGAGGGGCATAATACTGTGTGAGGGGCATAAAACTGTCTGAGGGGCCGCTATAGGGGCATAATACTGTGTGAGGGGCAGCTATAGGGTCATAATACTGTGTGAGGGGCCGCTATAGGGGCATAATACTGTGTGAGGGTCAGCTATAGGGGCATAATACAGTGAGGGTCAGCTATAGGGGCATAATACTGTGTGAGGGGCCGCTATAGGGGCATAATACTGTGTGAGGGGCCGCTATAGGGGCATAGTACTGGGTGAGGGTCCGCTATAGGGGCATAATACTGTGTGAGGGGCAGCTATAGGGTCATAATACTGTGTGAGGGGCCGCTATATGGGCATAATACTGTGTGAGGGGCAGCTATAGGGGCATAATACTGTGTGAGGGGCAGCTATAGGGGCATAATACTGTGTGAGGGGCAGCTATAGGGGCATAATACTGTGTGAGGGGCAGCTATAGGGGCATAATACTGTGTGAGGGGCCGCTATAGGGGCATAATACTGTGTGAGGGGCAGCTATAGGGCATAATACTGTGTGAGGGGCAGCTATAGGGCATAATACTGTGTGAGGGGCAGCTATAGGGGCATAATACAGAGTGAGGGGCAGCTATAGGGGCATAATACTGTGTGAGGGGCAGCTATAGGGGCATAATACAGAGTGAGGGGCAGCTATAGGGGCATAATACTGTGTGAGGGGCCGCTATAGGGGCATAATACTGTGTGAGGGGCATAATACTGTGTGAGGGGCAGCTATAGGGGCATAATACTGTGTGAGGGGCAGCTATAGGGGCATAATACTGTGTGAGGGGCATAATACTGTGTGAGGGGCCGCTATAGGGGCATAATACTGTGTGAGGGGCAGCTATAGGGTCATAATACTGTGTGAGGAGCCGCTATAGGGGCATAATACTGTGTGAGGGGCAGCTATAGGGGCATAATACTGTGTGAGGGGCCGCTATAGGGGCATAATACTGTGTGAGGGGCCGCTATAGGGGCATAATACTGTGTGAGGGGCCGCTATAGGGGCATAATACTGTGTGAGGGGCCGCTATAGGGGCATAATACTGTGTGAGGGGCAGCTATAGGGGCATAATACTGTGTGAGGGGCAGGTATAGGGCATAATACTGTGTGAGGGGTAGCTATAGGGCATAATACTGTGTGAGGGGTACTTATAGGGGTATAATACTGTGTGAGGGGCAGCTATAGGGGCATAATACTGTGTGAGGGGCAGGTATAGGGCATAATACTGTGTGAGGGGTAGCTATAGGGCATAATACTGTGTGAGGGGTACTTATAGGGGCATAATACTGTGTGAGGGGCCGCTATATGGGCATAATACTGTGTGAGGAGTAGCTATAGGGGCATAATACTGTGTGAGGGGCAGCTATAGGGGCATAATACTGTGTGAGGGGCAGCTATAGGGGCATAATACTGTGCGAGGGGCCGCTATAGGGGCATAATACTGTGCGAGGGGCAGCTATAGGGGCATAATACTGTATGAGGGGCAGCTATAGGGGCATAATACTGTGTGAGGGGCCGCTATAAGGGCATAATACAGAGTGAGGGGCAGCTATAGTGGCATAATACTGTGTGAGGGGCCGCTATAGGGGCATAATACTGTGTGAGGGGCAGCTATAGGGGCATAATACTGTGTGAGGGGCATAATACTGTGTGAGGGGCAGCTCAAGGGGCATAATATTGTGTGAGGGGCAGCTATAGGGGCATAATACTGTGTGAGGGGCAGCTATAGGGGCATAATACTGTGTGAGGGGCAGCTATAGGGGCATAATACTGTGTGAGGGGCCGCTATAGGGGCATAATACTGTGTGAGGGGTAGCTATAGGGGCTTAATACTGTGTGAGGGGCAGCTATAGGGGCATAATACTGTGTGAGGGGCAGCTATAGGGGCATAATACTGTGTGAGGGGCAGCTATAGGGGCATACTACTGTGTGAGGGGCCGCTATAGGGGCATACTACTGTGTGAGGGGCCGCTATAGGGGCATAATACTGTGTGAGGGGCCGCTATAGGGGCATAATACTGTGTGAGGAGTAGCTATAGGGCATAATACTGTGTGATGGGCAGCTATATGGGCATAATACTGTGTGAGGGGCAGCTATAAAGGCATAATACTGTGCGAGGGGCATAATACTGTGTGAGGGGCAGCTAAAGGGGCATAATGTGTGAGGGGCAGCTATAGGGGCATAATACTGTGTGATGGGCAGCTATAGGGGTATAATACTGTGTGAGGGGCAGCTATAGGGGCATAATACTGTGTGAGGGGCCGCTATAGGGGCATAATACTGTGTGAGGGGCAGCTATAGGGCATAATACTGTGTAAGGGGCAGCTATAGGGGCATAATACTGTGTGAGGGGCATAAAACGGTGAGGGGCCGCTATAGGGGCATAATACTATGTGAGGGGCAGCTATAGGGTCATAATACTGTGTGAGGGGCCGCTATAGGGGCATAATACTGTGTGAGGGGCAGCTATAGGGGCATAACACAGAGTGAGGGGCAGCTATAGGGGCATAATACTGTGTGAGGGGCCGCTATAGGGGCATAATACTGTGTGAGGGGCCGCTATAGGGGCATAATACTGTGTGAGGGGCAGCTATAGGGGCATAATACTGTGTGAGGGGCAGCTATAGGGCATAATACAGAGTGAGGGGCAGCTATAGGGGCATAATACTGTGTGAGGGGCCGCTATAGGGGCATAATACTGTGTGAGGGGCCGCTATAGGGGCATAATACTGTGTGAGGAGTAGCTATAGGGCATAATACTGTGTGATGGGCAGCTATATGGGCATAATACTGTGTGAGGGGCAGCTATAGAGGCATAATACTGTGTGAGGGGCATAATACTGTGTGAGGGGCAGCTAAAGGGGCATAATGTGTGAGGGGCAGCTATAGGGGCATCATATTGTGTGAGGGGCAGCTATAGGGGCATAATACTGTGTGATGGGCAGCTATAGGGGTATAATACAGTGTGAGGGGCAGCTATAGGGGCATAATACTGTGTGAGGGGTAGCTATAGGGCATAATACAGAGTGAGGGGCAGCTATAGGGGCATAATACTGTGTGAGGGGCCGCTATAGGGGCATAATACTGTGTGAGGGGCCGCTATAGGGGCATAATACTGTGTGAGGGGCATAAAACTGTGAGGGGCCGCTATAGGGGCATAATACTATGTGAGGGGCAGCTATAGGGTCATAATACTGTGTGAGGGGCCGCTATAGGGGCATAATACTGTGTGAGGGGCAGCTATAGGGGCATAACACAGAGTGAGGGGCAGCTATAGGGGCATAATACTGTGTGAGGGGCCGCTATAGGGGCATAATACTGTGTGAGGGGCCGCTATAGGGGCATAATACTGTGTGAGGGGCCGCTATAGGGGCATAATACTGTGTAAGGGGCAGCTATAGGGGCATAATACTGTGTGAGGGGCCGCTATAGGGGCATAATACTGTGTGAGGGGCAGCTAAAGGGGCATAATACTGTGTGAGGGGCAGCTATAGGGGCATAATACTGTGTGAGGGGAAGCTATAGGGGCATAATACTGTGTGAGGGGCAGCTATAGGGGCATAATACTGTGTGAGGGGCAGCTATAGGGGCATAATAATGTGTGAGGGGCCGCTAAGGGGCATAATACTGTGTGAGGGGTAGTTATAGGGGCATAATACTGTGAGGGGCAGCTATAGGGGCATAATACTGTGTGAGGGGCCGCTATAGGGGCATAATACTGTGTGAGGGGCCGCTATAGGGGCATCATATTGTGTGAGGGGTAGCTGTAGGGGCATAATACTGTGTGAGGGACAGCTATAGGGGCATAATACTGTGTGAGGGGCAGCTATGGGGGCATAATACTGTGTGAGGGGCCGCTATAGGGGCATAATACTGTGTGAGGGGCAGCTATATGGGCATAATACTGTGTGAAGGGTAGCTGTAGGGGCATAATACTGTGTGAGGGACAGCTATAGTGGCATAATACTGTGTGAGGGGCCACTATAGGGGCATAATACTGTGTGAGGAGTAGCTATAGGGCATAATACTGTGTGAGGGGCAGCTATAGAGGCATAATACTGTGTGAGGGGCATAATACTGTGTGAGGGGCAGCTATAGGGGCATAATACTGTGTGAGGGGCAGCTATAGGGGCATAATACTTTGTGAGGGGCAGCTATAGGGGCATAATACTGTGTGAGGGGCAGCTATAGGGGCATATTACTGTGTGAGGGGCAGCTATAGGGGCATAATACTGTGTGAGGGCCAGCTATAGGGGCATAATACTGTGAGGGGCAGCTATAGGGGCATAATACTGTGTGGAGGGCAGCTATAGGGGCATAATATTGTGTGAGGGGCAGCTATAGGGGCATAATTTTCTGTGAGGGGCAGTGTCAGGGGGTATATTCTATACAGTAGTTTCAGGGGATCTAGATTAATTCAATGGCGTGACCTGCAATAAGGGCATGCCGTAAACCGTTAATTAATCGTGATTTTGATTTAGGCCATAATTTCCCAGCCCTCCCGCCATGTATAGCCGTTTCATACGTCCGGGTCAAGTGTTCGGTGGATACAAACACTACAATGTGAATAAAGCCTTCAGGAGGATGTCGGATGGATTACAGGACTTTGATGGTCTTTGATTATGGGCTGCCGGCAATGATTGGCTGAAGCGGTCACACACCGCCACGTCACTGCTGGCAGCCTATAAAAAACAAAACGGTGTCTGATCACCTGAGCAGTTGCGCTGGATTTGAGGGGAATTTAACTCCTTCCCGCTTTTGGGCGTGACTGTACGTCCAAATTCAAGGTGCTTTCCCGCACACGGGCGCACAGTCACGCCCTGTAGATGAAGCCGGCACAGGAGCTGCGCGCTTCATCTTCAGCGGCTGTCATACACAGCTGCCATCCCGCTGCAATGGCAGTTACCGCCGATCTCAGCCATTTAACCCCTTCAATGCGGAGGTCAATGGTGTCCGCCACTTTGAAGTGGTTGACAGAGGGATGGAGCTCCCTCTGTACCCCCCCAGGCCCCCCGCGATGGATCGCGGATAGCGATGGTTGCTATGGCAACCAGGCAACTGTTGCTAGGCTTCCTGGTTGCCCAGGTGCGGCAGCCTATCAGGTCCTGTCCGAGGCATGACGTAATAGGTAACTGTCAGATGATGAATGACGTTACAATACACTGCACTACACAAGTACATACAGAAGTAGTGCAGTGTATTGTACCGGCGATCAGAAGATCAGATCTCCAAGTCCCAGGTCAGTGTAAAAGAAATGTGAAATAAGAATAAATAAATAAAAGGTTTAACTAATAAAAACAATAATCGCCGTTTCCCTGATCAACGCCTTTATTATTAGAAGAAAAATGAAAACATGAAAAAAAAACGATACATAATAATAGGTATCGCCGCGATCGCAACGGCCTGATCTATAAAAATATCACATTGTTTTTACCGCTCGGTGAACACCGTAATTTTTTTTAATAAAAAGTGATCAAAAAGTTGCAAGTAACGCAAAATGGTACCAATAGAAACGACAGTTCGTCACGCATAAAACAAGCCGTCCCGCAGCGATATCAACGGAAAAATAAAAAAGTTATGGCTGTCAGAAAATGGCGACACTAAGACATGATTTTTTTAGAAAAGAGTATTATTATTGTGGGAACGCAGCGAAACGTAAGAAAACGATATAAACTTGGTGTCGCTGTAATCGTATCGCCCGCAGAATAAAGTTACCACGTTGTTATACCGCACGGTGAACACTGTAAAAAATAAAAACCGGGCTGGAATGGCTGTTTTTTGGTTTCCTCATCTCCCCAAAAAATTTAAAAAATAGTGATAAAAAAAAATCGCTGGTACCCCAAAATGGAACCAATAAAAATTACAGCTCGAGACACAAAAAACGCGCCTCACACGGCTCCGTCACCGGAGAAATAACACGTTATGACTCTAAGAACGCAATGATGCAAAATGACGGGCCAGACTAGAATTTCACTAAATACCCCACATCGTCATCTGCTGGACCCCACAGGTGGACCCCGTAGATGCAGCGGAGATGAGGAAACTTTAGGGCCTTGTGCGGCTTATAGGACTAGTGAAGAAGTCAAAGATTAGGCAACACCGGAGCGCAGATATTCTGTATAATCCCCAATAATCCCGGCCTGTGTATAAAGGATCGGTTCAAAGCCACACCAATCCATGGATTATTCATTCTCCTTATTATTACATCATCCTATTATACCCTGATGCACTCCGCCCATCTTACATATACCCTGATGTACTTCTCACATATTACATATACCCTGATGTACTCCTCACATATTACATATACCCTGATGTACTCCTCACAGATTACATATACCCTGATGTACTCCTCACAGATTACATATACCCTGATGTACTCCTCACAGATTACATATACCCTGATGTACTCCTCACATATTACATATATCCTGATGTACTCCTCACAGCTTACATATACCCTGATGTACTCCTCACATATTACATATACCCTGATGTACTCCGCACATATTACATATACCCTGATGTACTCCTCACATATTACATATACCCTGATGTACTCCGCCCAGCTTACATATACCCTGATGTACTCCTCAAATATTACATATACCCTGATGTACTCCTCACATATTACATATACCCTGATGTACTCCGCCCATCTTACATATACCCTGATGTACTCCTCACATATTACATATACCCTGATGTACTCCTCACATATTACATATACCCTGATGTACTCCTCACAGATTACATATACCCTGATGTACTCCTCACATATTACATATACCCTGATGTACTCCTCACATATTACATATACCCTGATGTACTCCACACAGCTTACATATACCCTGATGTACTCCTCACATATTACATATACCCTGATGTACTCCGCCCAGCTTACATATGCCCTGATGTACTCCTCACATATTACATATACCCTGATGTACTCCTCACATATTACATATACCCTGATGTACTCCTCACATATTACATATACCCTGATGTACTCCTCACATATTACATATACCCTGATGTACTCCTCACATATTACATATACCCTGATGTACTCCGCCCATCATCCTATTATACCCTGATGTACTCCGCCCAGCTTACATATACCCTGATGTACTCCTCACAGCATACATATACCCTGATGTACTCCTCACATATTACATATACCCTGATGTACTCCTCACATATTACATATACCCTGATGTACTCCTCACAGATTACATATACCCTGATGTACTCCTCACATATTATATACCCTGATGTACTCCTCACATATTACATATATCCTGATGTACTCCTCCCATATTATATACCCTGATGTACTCCGCACAGCTTACATATACCCTGATGTACTCCGCCCATCTTACATATACCCTGATGTACTCCTCACATATTACATATATCCTGATGTACTCCGCCCAGCTTACATATACCCTGATGTACTCCTCACATATTACATATACCCTGATGTACTCCTCACAGATTACATATACCCTGATGTACTCCTCACATATTACATATATCCTGATGTACTCCTCACATATTACATATACCCTGATGTACTCCGCCCAGCTTACATATACCCTGATGTACTCCTTACATATACCCTGATGTACTCCTCACAGATTACATATACCCTGATGTACTCCTCACATATTACATATACCCTGATGTACTCCTCACAGATTACATATACCCTGATGTACTCCTCACAGATTACATATACCCTGATGTACTCCTCACATATTACATATACCCTGATGTACTCCGCCCAGCTTACATATACCCTGATGTACTCCACCCATCATACATATACCCTGATGTACTCCTCACATATTACATATACCCTGATGTACTCCGCCCATCTTACATATACCCTGATGTACTCCTCACATATTACATATACCCTGATGTACTCCTCACATATTACATATACCCAGATGCACTCCTCACAGATTACATATACCCTGATGCACTCCTCACATATTACATATAACCTGATGTACTCTTCACAGCTTACATATACCCTGATGTACTCCTCACAGATTACATATACCCTGATGTACTCCTCACATATTACATATACCCTGATGTACTCCTCACATATTACATATACCCTGATGTACTCCTCACAGATTACATATACCCTGATGTACTCCTCACATATTACATATACCCTGATGTACTCCTCACATATTACATATACCCTGATGTACTCCTCACAGATTACATATACCCTGAAGTACTCCTCACAGCTTACATATACCCGGATGTACTCCTCACATATTACATATACCCTGATGTACTCCTCACATATTACATATACCCTGATGTACTCCTCACATATTACATATACCCTGATGCACTCTGCCCAGTTTACATATACCCTGATGTACTCCTCACATATTACATATACCCTGATGTACTCCTCTCAGATTACATATACCCTGATGTACTCCTCACAGATTACATATACCCTGATGTACTCCTCACAGATTACATATACCCTGATGTACTCTGCCCAGTTTACATACACTACCGTTCAAAAGTTTAGGTTCACTTAGAAATTTCCTTTATTTTTGAACGAAAAGCACAGTTTTTTTCAATGAAGATAACATTAAATTAATCAGAAATACACTCTATACATTGTTAATGTGCTAAATGACTATTCTAGCTGCAAACGTCTGGTTTTTAATGCAATATCTACATAGGTGTATAGAGGCCCATTTCCAGCAACCATCACTCCAGTGTTCTAATGGTACATTGTGTTTGCTAACTGTATTAGAAGGCTAATGGATGATTAGAAAACACTTGAACACCCTTGTACAATTATGTTAGCACCACTGTAAACAGTTTTGCTGTTTAGAGGAGCTATAAAACTGACCTTCCTTTGAACTAGTTGAGAATCTGGAGCATTACAATTGTGGGTTCGATTAAACTCTCAAAATGGCTACAAAAAGAGAGCTTTCATGTGAAACTCGACAGTCTATTCTTGTTCTTAGAAATGAAGGCTATTCCATGCGAGAAATTGTCAAGAAACTGAAAATTTCCTACAACGGTGTGTACTACTCCCTTGAGAGGAAAGCACACACAGGCTCTAACCAGAGTAGAAAGAGAAGTGGGAGGCCCCGCTGCACAACTGAGCAACAAGACTAGTACATTAGAGTCTCTAGTTTGAGAAATAGACGCCTCACAGGTCCTCAACTGGCAGCTTCATTAAATAGTACCCGCAAAACGCCAGTGTCAACGTCTACAGTGAAGAGGCGACTCCGGGATGCTGGCCTTCAGGGCAGAGTGACAAAGCCATATCTGAGACTGGCTAATAAAAGGAAAAGATTAATATGGGCAAAAGCACACTGACATTGGACAGAGGAAGATTGGAAAAAAGTGTTATGGACAGATGAATCGAAGTTTGAGGTGTTTGGATCACACAGAAGAACATTTGTGAGACGCAGAACAAGTGAAAAGATGCTGGAAGAGTGCCTGACGCCATCTGTCAAGCATGGTTGAGGTAATGTGATGGTCTGGGGTTGCTTTGGTGCTGGTAAAGTGGGAGATTTGTACAAGGTAAAAGGGATTTTGAATAAGGAAGGCTATCACTCCATTTTGCAACGCCATTCCATACCCTGTGGACAGCGCTGGATTGGAGCCAATTTCATCCTACAACAGGACATACACACACTATAACGTTACTACAGCGTCCTGACAATGAATATACATTACCTGCAGCCAGGACGGGATGTTTATTCAGAATCCTGACACTTCTGTAGCGTCTCTGTGATATTTACAGCAAGGCAAGCGTAATCTCGCGAGATTACCATGTAACCTGTAATTTCAAACGAGATTACGCTTGCATTGCTGTAAATATCACAGAGACGCTACAGAAGTGACAGGATTCTGAATAGACATCACGTCCTGCCTGGAGGTAATGTTTATTCACTGTCAGGACACTGCAGTAATGTTATAGTGTGTTTATGTGGCTGCATATAGCGATATAGGTATATCGCTATGTGCTGTGTAAATGAATGGAGAGAAGTGTATGACGCTGATTGGCACACGGACAGTATTGCTAAAGAATTCAATTTCTACTACCAATACCTTGATAATATCAACACGACTCCTGATGGCCGGGATCCCTGTCTGGACAGGACTGCATAACCTATTTTTTACTATCCCACTGGGTCCAGATGGGTTTCTGACCGCTTATTACAAAAGATCCTCTGACATCCTGGTTCCCAGATCTATAAAGATTTGTAACTCCCTCATGGTCGGTGCTTTCTGGCCTACTGAGATTTCTCTTAATACTGATGTAAAAAGGTGGTCTAAGCTTTTGGCAGCCGGGATATCAGAGTTCTTGAAAGAGCTGATCGGTCCTGAACACATGGGATTTATTCCAGTGGGTCCCATTCATTCTTCTCGATACGAATGCCGAAAAAGCTTTTTGAACTCGGCAGGGATGCCCCCTCTCCCCAGCGCTTTTCATCCTGATTTTTTTAAACGCTCCTCCAGAAGATTAGGTAAAACCCCTGATATACAGGGTCTGACAGCCGGTAATTACACCCATATACCACTGCAGCCTCCATGAATGATCCCGTTGTTTTCATTACTGACCCTGTCACGTTGGTTCCCTCCATCCTACAATGGTTTGTTCTATTTGCAAAGTTTCTAACTTTAACCCCTTAGTGACCAGCCTATTTTAAACCTAAATGACCAAGCTATTGTTTAAGTTTTTCCATCGCCGCATTCCACGAGCTATAACTTTTTTATTTTTCTGTCGACATCGCTGTATAAGGTCTTTTTGCGGGACAAGTTGTATTTTTTATTAGCACTATTTTTGGGTACATATAATTTATTGATTAACTTTTATTAACGTTTTTTTCGTTGGGAATAGGAAATAAACAAATTTTGCCACTGTTTTTTGCGTTCTAAATCTACGCCGTTTACCGTGTGGTATAAATAACACTAACTTTATTCAGTGGGTTGTTACGATTGCAACAATACCAATTTGTATAGATTTTGTATGTTTTACTACTTTTACACAGTGAAAGCACTTTTTTTTTTCAATATTATTTGTTTTTGTGTCTCTATATTTGAGGAGCAATAACTTTTTTTTTTATTTTTCCGCCGATGCAGCTGTATGAGGGCTTTTTTTCGCAGGACGACTTGTCGTTTTTATTGGTACCATTTTGGAGTAGATGCGACTTTTTGATCACTTTTTATCACATTATTTTTACGGCAAGATTCACACATTGTTTTTTATTTTATTTTATACGGCGTTCACCGTGCGAGTTAAATAATGTAATAGCATTATAGTTGGGGTCGTTAAGGACGCGGCAATACCAAATATGTGTAACTTTTTTACTTTATTTAGTTTTTTTTAATAATAAAGCATTTTGTAATGGGAAAAAGTGGGTTTTTAATTTATTTTTTTTCACTTTTTTTTGTTAACTTTATTAAAGTTTTTTTTTTACCTTTTTACTAGTTCCACTAGGGGACTTTAATATGCGATCCCTTGATCGCTTTTATAATACACTGCAATACTTCTGTATTGCAGTGTATTACTGCCTGTCCGTTTAAAACAGACAGGCATCTGCTAGGACATGCCTCTGACATGACCCAGCAGGCATACACTACAGGCAGACCTGGGGCCTTTATTAGGCCCCCGGCTGCCATACACGACACAGACACTCGGTGATCTTATCGCCGGGTGCCGGTGGGATGAGAGGGAGCTCCCTCCCTCCCTCTCTCCAAAACCACTCAGATGCGGCGCTCGCTAATGAGCGCCGCATCTGAGGAGTTAAACGGCTGAGAGCGATGTTGATATCGATCTCACCCGTTCGAGCAGGGACGCCCCCAGCCCTCAGCTACCTCTGGCAGCTGAGAGCAGGGAGATTTAACGGCTCCCTGCTCTGTTTACTTATTCCGATGCCGCGACGTGAAAAGGTGTATTGGCGGTCACTAACAATTAAAGTCAACTTGGGTAAATGTGAAATGTGTCAGCTCCCTCCTCTGCTACTAGATCATTGACACCCATCACTCCCTTCATGTGGCCTCCTAAGTCTATTAAGGTTTTGGGTGTACAGATTCCAGCTAAGCCCGACCTTTTATATCCTCTTGACTATATTTCGTTGCTATCTCATTTTAAATCACAAATTTCAGACTTTCTTATACTTCCTAGATGGGTCAGTAGAATATATTGAAAACCTTTATCCTGCCCAAAATTCTCTACATACTGCAAACTGTAGCCACTGAACTTCCTAAATCCCTCTTTACCCATCTTCAACGTTTATTTTCCTCCTTCCTATGGAACAGCAGACGTCCCAGACCAGCTTACTCCCTCCCAACACAGAAAAAGAGACACAATCCCTGATATTTATATGTATTATAAGGCAAATCTTACTTCCCGTTGGCTGGATTTGGTCTCTCCATCTCCTGTTCCCATACTTGGGAATATAGAGAGCTCTTAGGATCGCGAGCCATCCCCTGTCTGTGGAAGTCCAAACTAATTCACCAGAAACGGGATGTACTCTGTGCTATTACTGGGGCCCGATTAAGGTCAACTTAGACCTGACAAAATCTTTAAGCACGAGTGATATGTCCCTTTGATGCAGATTGGAATAATCGGATGAATTTGTGGACATCACGGCTCCCTGGTCTGAACTTCTCAGGTCCCATATTAAAGACATTCATTTCCGAGGTTCTCTTATAGACATCTCTTCTTTGTTACCTGGAAGTGACAATATGGAACTAACGTTTTTGCATGGTTTATCTTGTAGACAAACTGCATTTTATACCTTCTCCACTTAGATTTGGCTTGAGGTGCAGTATCATCAAGGAGTTTCTCCAACCAATTCAAATTTCTATGTCCCATATTTACTCGCTATTTCTTTTACAGAACTCTGGCCCAAAACCGGGCGATGTAAGAGAATGGGAGAATGAGCTATTCACATAGTTTGAACTTAAAATCATCCTGCCTTATTCAGACTAACGTAGAATAAGTCCATGTGACGGCCGTTAAAACTACGGCCGTCACACGGACGCATGTATTTCAGTGGGGCCATTCACATAGCCAATGTTTCAATGGACCGCGTTAAGTGTGTAATGGTGGGCGCTAACCGCAGACCCCTTTCATCCTGCCGACGTCTTCATCCCCGGAGATGCCAGCACATGCGGCCGTCCCGTTCTGCAGTGACCACAAGGGTGTGTGCGCACGCTCATTCCCGGCCTTAAAGGGCCAGCGTGTGCACGTTAATAATTAACTAATTACTCCCAGATCACCCTGGACTATAAAAAATGTCCTGCCCTTTCACTCCTTGCCTGAGCGTTGTTTGTATTTCTCTGTTCGTCTTGCAAATAGTCCCTTAGCCGTATCCTGTTCCCGTGCCCTGCTACCTCTTTTTATTGTGCAAAAGTAGTAATACATTAAAAAAAATATATATAAATTTGGTTTCACTGTAATTATATTGTCCCCCAAAATAACGTTAACAACTGTAACTGTGTTTGTTCCTGTGCCATCTGTAGTGTTGTAGTCGTCTTGTGACTGCTGACTTACACAACATCTGGTGTCAGTTGCTACGTTTTTCATCTCCTGCCGCCTAGGTCCCATCTGTGCCGTTGCTACTGTCTGGACTATTACAGGTACCCTTGTGCTCGGACCTTATATTGACTTGGTACTCTGTTGTTTGGCCAACTGCTACCCTTTAATGGCGGTGCAGCCTAGTGGGTCCACATATCCACAGATCGTGACAGTACGCTCAGGCCATGGACTCCGCTGGTCAAACCAAGACCATGACATCAGAAGTAATGCGGGCGGATATGCTAGACCTCCGGTCACGACAAGACCAACTCCCCCAGGGAGTGAACATTATTGCACATCGGCTGGAAATGCAAGCTGCAGCCACGGCACCTGCTCCTATTGCTACTGCTGTTCCTCCAATTACAACTCCTGGCAGCATCGATTCCCGATTCTCTCTGCCACTGCCTCCTCGCTACGACAGAGACGCGAGGACCTGCAGGGGATTTCTGAACCAGAGTCAGATCCACATGCCAGAGCATTTCCTTGGCAAAAGGATCACATTCATAGTCTCTCTTCTTACTGGCAAGGCCCTCGCATGGGACAACCCCATCTGGGAACGTCAGGGAACAGTGTTTTCTACAGACTTTCCGCACTGTATTTGAGGAACCTGGGCGAGTCACTTCAGCAGCTGCATCCCTGCTGACCCTTCACCAAGGAGACACCTCTGTGGGCGAGTATGCCATTCAGTTCCATACCCAGGCGGCAGAGCTATCCTGGAACAACGATGCCTTTGTGGCTACCTACTGGCAGGGTTTATCCTCTGATATCAAAGATGAGCGTCTGGTGAGCAGACGCACCAGGTCTCTGCCTACCTGGACTCCGGGTCCGCGGCAAACTTCATCCAACATGACCTAGTGGATCAGCTCCAGTAGCCGACTGTTCCCTTGGAGACAACTCTGGCGGTTGCCTCGGTGAATGGACTTCCTCTGCCCAACCCCATCATGTCTGAGACCAAGCCACTGAAGCTCCAAGTGGGAGCTCTTCATACTGAGCAGATTGCTTTCCTCATCTTGCCCAAAGCCATCCATCCGGTATTGCTGGGCCTGCCTTGGCTCTGGCTTCATGCCCCGGTTCTGGACTGGAATTCCGGGGGAAGTTCTCCAATGGGGCTTCAAATGTCTCCACCACTGCCTGTCACAGATTCAGCCGGTCCTGCCTCCTATGTCTGAGTTATTGACAGGATTACCCACTCATTTTGAACAGCTTGCGGACATCTTTTGCAAGAAGGAGGCTGAGATGCTTCCCCATCAACGGGCGTACAACTGCCCGATTGAACTGGTTCCTAATGCTTCACCGGCCTGTGGACGGGTATAACCCCTCTCCTTGCCAGAGACTCAGTCCATGTCGGCCTGTATCAAGGAGAATATGGAGAGGAGTTTTATACGGAAATCCTCCTCCCCGGCCGGTGCCGGGTTCTTCTTTGTAAAGAAGAAATACGGATCTCTTTTTTTCTTTTTAAATTCTTTATTTTCATGACCGAAAGGTCCATTTTATCAAGCATGTGGGGTACAGAAGTACACAAAAGCACAGAAAATATAAATGTAGAATATACATAAACATAAAACATTGTTATGAAAACACCTATTCCCACGCAGGAGAATAATCTAAGTGATTCCATGCCCCCTACGTGAAGGCCCGATTCAGGAGGCAGCAAAATAATACAGAGAGAGAAAAAAGTTACAAGGGAAAAGGAGCAGAGGAGGGAGAAAAGTGGGGTAAAGTGTATGGAGATTCCCACCACCACATCCCGCAGTTCAGCAAAAGCTCTACTCAGGTTGCTAAGCAACACTCAACTCCCTTATAATGTCTTTGTAAGAGTCCGAATCCTGAAAAGCAATCCAAGGAGCCCATACTTGGCTAAACTTGACATGTGAGATGTGAATAATGGAGGTCAAATCCTCCATGTGCATAAGGTCGTTGATCCTGGAAACCCAGAGGGACAAAGCAGGGGGCGAGGAATCCTTCCATCTCAATGGGATGCAGTGACGTGCTGCATCACTAAAAAGTGAAGCAAGGAACGCTTGTAGATATCCACCGGAATGTCGCAGTGATGGAGAAGGAAAAAGGCCGCATCCATGGTTATACCGGTGTCTGTGACCTCACCTATCACCCTTTTAACGCCCTCCCAGAACGAGGTAAGAAGAGAACACGACCAAAAGATGTGAATGAGGGTGCCATTCTCACGTCCACATCTCCAGCACATGGGGGACGCTGTAGGGAAGATGCGGTGTATACGGACCGGAGTCCTATACCAGCGAGATAGAAGTTTGAAGCTGGCTTCTTGATAGCGTGAACCGACCGATGTCTTGTGAGCCATAGTTAGGATACATTTACTTTGTGTGATAGAAAAGGAGATACCCAGGTCAGACTCTCATTTAGAAAGCTAATCGGGGGTAGGTAAGTCAGGGGTGTCCATAAGAAGATACGGATCTCTTTAACCCTGCATTGACTACCGTAGTCTCAACCAGATCACGGTAAGAAACAGATACTCCTTTGCCACTGATCTGGGAACTATTTTATCGCATATGAGCGAAGATCTTCTCTAAACTAGACTTGCGTGGGGCCTACAACTTAATCTGAATCCGTCAAGGTGATGAGTGGAAGATGGAATTTAACACCCGGGACGGGCACTACAAATACCTGGTTATGCCCTTTGGCCTGTGTAATGCTCCAGCGGTCTTCCAAGAATTTGTGAATTGTATCTTCTGAGATCTCCTCTATGTTTTTGTTGTGGTCTATCTCGATGACATTTTGATTTTCTCCCCAAATCAGATGACACATCGGAGGCATGTCCGTCAAGCCATGCTGCGATTTAAGGGGGAATTGCCTGAATGCCAAGTTGGAGAAATGCACTTTTGAAAATAATTTTCTGCCCTTCCTGGGCTACATCATCTCGGATCAGGGTCTAAAGATGGATCCTGAGAAAGTAAAGTCCATTCTGGGGTGGCCATGTCCTCAGGGCCTGCGGTCCATACACCATACAAAACTTCTACTAGCAATTCATCCCAAACTTCTCTTCACTGGCGGCCCCCATCTCTACCCTTACCAAGAAAGGTATGAACGCCAAGGTGTGGACTCTAGATGCAGAATTAGCATTCAATAGCCTCAAAAATGCCTTCACTTCAGCCTCGATCCTCCATCATCCTGACGTGACTCGGCAGTTCTCGTTGGAGGTGGATGCTTCTCTTCTGTTGGTGCAGGTGCACTTCTGTTCCAGAGAAGCCTCAAAGGAATGGCAGTAGTATGTGGCTATTACTCGAGACTTTTCTCCTCCGCAGAGCACAATTACTCTAATGGGGATCGGGAGTTACTGGCCATCAAATTGGCTCTGGAAGAGTGGAGACATCTGCTGGAGAGCACAGCTCACCCCATCCCGATATACACCGATCACAAGAATCTCACCTGTCTCCAGTCGGCTCAATAGCTAAACCCCCGTCAAGCCAGGTGGTCGCTGTTCTTCACCTGTTTCCAATTTGTGTTGCACTACGTCACACTGACAAAAATGTGAGGGCCGTTGCCCTATCCATGTCGTTTGAAACGGGGGACACTGTGGCGCCATCTCAATATATCATAGACCCAGCCTGCTTTGTCACTGTCAATCCTTTGCAAGTTAGAGATATCCCTCCGGAGTTGTCCTTTCCCACTGAATTTGTTTTTATGGCTGTGCTGCTGTTTTCCTGAATGTGTGTAAAAAAAAAAAAGCCCCGTTAAAAGAAGTGTGTGAGACTTTTTTCATAGTTCTAAGTAGAAAAACGGCTCCAAAAACGTCCGTAAAAAACTCTTGATGCTTTAAAGACGGATGAAAACCAGGGGCTGTCTTCCCTTGAAAACAGCTTCGTATTTTACAGCCGTTTTTAGTTTGCCTTGTGAACATAGCCTTAGTCCTAAAACGATCCTCTGCTGGGTCCCCTCCCCGGACTACAAACTGTCCAAACATTGTTTAGTCACCTGGCTGGTACAAGCAGCTAAACTGCTTACTTCCCTACACTGGGGGCACATAGAAACTATATAACTAATAGAACCTCCTTCCATCCAACATTGGCGGGAAAAGGTCCAAGAACTTTTTTGGGGGAATCTGGTAATAGACTAAAGATCTTCCGCACATTGGACAGGTAGATTAAGTATAAAATGTACAGGATGGGACTTCTCAAACTCCTTCTCTCGCTATCTAGACTGATTGTTTTATAACCTGTGTGCTGTCCTTCCCACCTACTCATATAGCGACATATGATGATATCTCTTTGGCCTAAAGGCTTGGGTATTCTAATTCTATGGTTATTGCTGCTACATATTTACCTTCCTGCTACTTCTAATAATCTTCCAAGACAGACAACACTTTGATTGGAGGTCACCCTCTGTCTTTTTGTTTTGTTTCCATTTCTTTTCATTATGTTTTATTAAGCGGTCTGGTCTCGTGCACATTTTGTCCTCCGTACTATATAAAATATATGTCTATAATATATGTACATAAGATTTCTTAGCTACACAGGCTTTTGAGATATCATGTGTTTTTTAAGCCGCCCTGCGGGGTCAGCAAATGACTTTGTGCTCGATTGTTTGTCTATTTATCTGTAATAAAAAAACGTTTTAATAAAAATAGAATTGAAAAAAAACAAAACTTGGTGTATGTAAACGTCTGAGCCAATGGGAATGCGATGAAAGAAATAAAGGTTGAAATAAATCATTATCTCTAGTAGTATTCTGACATTTCACATTCTTAGAATATAGTAGAGATTCTAACTGATCTAAGACAGGGACATGTGCAAACATTGCAGCGTTCCTGGCCTAAGCACTTAAACCCTAAGCCCCCCAGCCACAGCCCGCAGCCCACTTGTTCCCTGATTCGGTCTAAAGTGAGTTCTGTTGAATGTCAGGTTACTGCGCTTTTCTATGAGATGAATAATATGTTCTGGTGGAGCCACTGAGCAGCGAGCTCACAGCTTTTGTGCTCATAATTCAACTTTCCCCCTTTCCCATAGAGCACCATCTATGGGGTCATGAAATGTGACACTTGTTTCAGTGATGAGGATATTGCTGAAATCTGCAATAATGTAGTAGAAAAGTAAGATGGTTCAGCAGCATAAGTACCTTTCTTATGCAGTAACCTACTCATTATTCTGCCTCCACACAGTAAGGTATCCTTTCAGACAAGGCTACACATCAGGAATTGAACCAGGAATCTGCATAGAAGACTCTCACTGTTTAAGTACCACCCCACCAGCTCAGGTTATTCTCTAGAGCTTCTTATTGTTCCCATTAGACCAAATGTAATCATCACATCCAGCAGGAATAAGAACGTCACCTTTGGAAGAATATGTGACTGGCTCTTGACAGCAGAGGAAGCGCACTGGTAAAGTTCCCTGCCAATGAATTAGAGGAGTCAGGAGTGTATGTGTTCTATCCCCAGGATCTCTGCCTTGTGTCTCCAGCCTTAAAAGCGCTAATGAGATGTAGAGTTTCTCTTGTTGAAAGTCTGATTACCCATGATTTTTAAAGAGTTGATAAATGTGGTATTGTGTATCTACAGTCCAGCTGGCTCACAGCTTGTGTGATCTGAGTTGAGTGCAGGGATCACTGCTAAACAATGTGGGTTCTAATCCCCATGTTGTCGTCCTGGTGGCCTTGGGGTGCTTCCCCCTTCCCAAGGTGCTGCCTATGGAGTAAGGGTTATGATACTGGTTTGAGTGATGAGTAGATTGTTGAAAATTTTCGCTAAGTACAGCCGTCTAGAAAAAGAGACTGTTGTGTCGGTAACATTCTTCATATAAGTAACTTTCTTAAGCACTGACAATCATGTTGTGCTGCATCCAGACCACTATAAACACCAACCAGTAAGGCATCTTTTTGGACAAGGCCACACACCCCAGGACTTGAACCAGAGATCACACAGAAGACACTCACTGGTTAGACACTGCTCATGCACCATGCCACCAGCTCTGATTGATCTCTGAACTTTCTTATTGTCCCCATAAGACCAAATGTAATTGTCACTTCCAGCAGGAATAAGAACATGTCATCATTGGAAGAATTTGCAGCCAGCTCTCAGCAGCAGAGGTAGCGCACTGGTAAAGTTATTTGCTGATAAATTAGAGGAGTCGGGAACATGTGGGTTCTATCCCCAGAATCTCCTCCTTGTATATCCAGCCTTGAAAGCACTTAAGCCCCAAGCCACTGTGCTGTCATGCCCCAATGTGGTCTAAAGTTTCTCTTCATGAAAGTGTAATTCCGCCTCAGGATAAGCACACTCTAAACTGACTCATCCAACTGCCTACTTTCAGACTCTTTTAAGGCAGGTTTTAGATGTTAAGGGCTGCTTTGAGCTGCAAGTACACAGGATTAAGGTGATTGGGCAGCCACCCCACTCAGGAGCCAAGATCTGCCCCATTACCTCGCTTTTTATGAGGTGACAGGGTAAAGAATTGTGACACTTGTTTGAGTGATGAGTATATAGCTGAAATCTGCAATAATATACTGTAGAAGTAAGTAACTTCCTAATGCAGGAACCTTCTCATTATACCAACTCCACGGTATTCTTTCTAACAAGGTCACACACACACATCAGGATTTGAACCAGGGCCTGCACATAAAACACTCACTGGTTAGACACTACTTAAGTACCAGACCACCAGCTCAGGTTGATTGCTGTGCTTTCTTATTGTCCCCATAAGACCAAATGTAATTGTCACCCAGCAGGAATAAGAACATGTCATCTTTGGAACTGTCTCTTGATATCAGAGGTAGCGCACTGGTAAAGTTTTCTGCTGATAAATTAGAGGAATCAGGCACATATGGATTCTATCCCCAGGATCTCCACCTTGTGTCCTCAGCCTTAAAAGCACTAATGAGATGTAGAGTTTTTCTTGCATGATTACCCGTTTTTTAAAGGGGTGATACATGTGTTCCGGTGCAGCTGCGGTGATCTGAGTTGAGTGCAGGGATCACTTCTGTACAGCATAGGTTCTAATCCCCACGTTGTCTCCTGGTGACATTGGGCAGCTCCCCCCTTTCCCAAAGTACCACATGTGGAGTGATGAATTATGATACCTGTTTGAGTGATGAGTATATTGCTGAAATCGGCAATAATCTACTCTATAAATACAGCTGTCTAGAAAAAAGAAGACAGCTGTATAAGTAACTTTCTTATGCTACAAAAAAAACTTGTTGCACTGCCCCCACACCACTAAGCAACTTACCTTTTTTTGGACAAGACCACACATCAGGATTTGAACCAGGGTCTGCATATAAGACATTTGCTGTTTAGAACCCGTTACGCACCAGACCACCAGCTCAGGGTGATCTCTGTGCTTTCTTATTGTCTCCTTAAAACCAAATGTAATTGTCACTTCCAGCAGGAATAAGAACATGTCATCTTTGGAGCTGTCTCTTGGCAGCAGAGGTAGCGCACAGGTAAAGTTCTCTGCTGATAAATTAGGAACATACAAGTTCTATCCCCTGGTTCTACTCCTTGTGTCTCCAGTCTTGAAAGCACTTAAAGCTGCTGTGCTGTTGTACCCCAATGTGATCTAATGGTTCTTTTGTTGAAAATCCGATTACCCCTATTTTTAAAGAGGTGATAAATTGACTTTATGTAGCTGCGGTGCAGCTGGCGTGGTCTGAATTAAGCGCAGGGATCACTTCTATACAACATGGGTTCTAATCCCCATGTTGTTCTCCTGGTCACCTTCCCCAAAGTGTCACCTATGGATTATGATGCCTGTTTGAGTGATGAGTATATTGCTGAAATCTGCAATAATCTACTATATGAATACAGCTAGAAAAAGAAACAGCTGCACAAGTAACTTTCATCATATAAGTAACTTTCTTATGCAGCAACATATTTATTGCACTGCCTCCACACCACTATAAACACCATCCAGCAAAGTATATTTTTTGGATTAGGCCACACATCAGAAATTGAACCAGGGCCTGCATAGAAGACAATCTCTGCTTAGACACTGCTTAAACACCATACCACCACTAGCTCAGGTTGATCTCTGGGCTTTTTCATTGTCTCCCATAAAACCAAATGTAAATTTTTTACTTCGAGCAGGAATAAGAACATGTCATCTTTGGAAGAATTTGCAGACAGCTCCTGACAGCAGATGTAGCGTGCTGGTAAAGTTCTCTGCTGATAAATTAGAGGAATCAGGCACATATGGGTTCTATCCCCAGGATCTCCTTTTTGTGTCTCCAGCTTTTCACCAGTTTAGGTTCACAAGCCGAGGGATTCTTTTAAAGGAGAAATTCTTTGCCTGTTGAGCGTAAGCTGCTTGACAAAATTGTTGGAAAAACATTGTCACCGTTAAGCACAGGCAGCAAGCGTGTATAAGTAAGGAGAATGCCACCTACCACACAAGCTCCATGCAACAAGATATGAACCCTGGCACATGGGCTAACTCCATAACTGGTCTAGGCACTTAATCCCAAAGCCACCATGCTATCATGCACCCTATGTGATCTAAAGTTTGAAATGTTGAAAGTCCGATTACCCCTGTTTTTTAAGAAGTGAACAGACGTGTTGTTGAGAAGCTGCAGCGCAGCTTGCGTGATCTGAGCTAAGTGCAGGGATCGCTTGTGTCAACGAGGGTTCTAATCCCCACATTGACCAAAGTGCCACCCATGGAGTATGATACCTGTTTGAGTGATTTGTATATTGTTATCTTCTATATAAATACAGCTGTATAAGTAACATTATTCATGTAAGTGACTTTCTTATGCAGCAACATACTCACTGTGCTGCCTCCACACCACTATAAACACCACCCAGCAAGGTATCTTTTGGACAAGACCACACATCAGGATTTGAACCAGAGACCACACAGAAGACACTCACTGGCTAGACACTGATCATGCACCATGCCACCAGCTCAGGTTGATATTTGGGCTTTCTTATTGTCCCCATAAGACCAAATGTAAACATTACTTTCAGCAGGAATAAGAACATGTCATCTTTGGAATAATTTGCAGCTGGCTCTCGACAGTAGAGGTAGCGCACTGGTAAAGTTCTCTGCTAACAGAAGAGTCAGGAACATGCAGGTTCTATCCCCAGAAAACTTGTATAAGGCCTCATGCACACGACCGTAAAAACTCCCGTTATTACGGGTCGTAATTACGACCCGTAATAACGGGCTCATAGACTTCTATTGGCGACGGGTGCCTTCCCGTTTTCTCACGGGAAGGTGCCCGTGCCGTTGAAAAAGATAGAACATGTCCTATTTCAGGCCGTAATAACGGCACGGACAGTCCATAGAAGTCTATGGAGCTCCCGTAATGACGGGTGGCTACATGTGTGCACCCGTCATTACGGCAGCGTTGCTAGGCGACGTCAGTAAATAGTCACTGTCCAGGGAGCTGAAAGAGTTAACTGATCGGCAGTAACTCTTTCAGCACCCTGGACAGTGACTACCGATCAGCATAAACCTGTAAAAAATAAAAATAAAAGACGTTCATACTTACCGAGAACTTCCTGCTTCCTCCAGTCTGGTCTCCCGCCCGTTGCCTTGGTGACGCGTCCCTCTCGACATCCGGCCCGACGTCCTGGATGACGTTTCAGGCCATGTGACCGCTGCAGCCAATCACAGGTCAATCACAGGCTGCAGCGGTCACATGGACTGCCGCGTCATCCAGGGATGTCGGGCTGGATGTGAAGAGAGGGACGCGTCACCAAGACAACGGCCGGGTAAGTATGAATTTCTTTAACTTTTATTACAGAAAGGGCTGTCCCTTCTCTCTATCCTGCACTGATAGAGAGAAGGGGCTGCCGATTAGTGCAGTGCTATTTTGCCGCCAAAAACTTGCCCGTAAATACGGGTGGAATACGGGTGACACCGGACCCATATTTACGGGCACGGGTTCGTAAATACTGGTGCAAAACGGGTCGAATACGTGTGACACCGGACCCGTATTTACGCCAGTATTTACGGGTGGGAAAAAATACGGTCGTGTGCATGAGGCCTAAGTAAGGAGAATGCCATCTACAACACAAGCGGCACGCAGCAAGCTTCAAACCCAGGTGCATGGGCTGGCACTGTAGTGTTACTGAACTCAGCACTTAACTGCTTCTTTATAGGGTGCAGGAGTCAATATAAATCAAGTAGAAAAATAAATGAGACCATTAAATTACAAAGATGTGATATTATTTTTCTTTTTAAAGACAACTTTGACGCAGCGATTATCAAACAAGAACATTTTTATTATTTTGACATGGAAAGAAAGCCAAAAAACAGGAGGCAAGATAATAATTTTAGGCACAACTCCAAGCAGTAAAGCTCATATAAAGTGCCTATAGTTCCCCTCCCCCATCACTTATTAATTGTTCTTCTTCACACACTGTACAGTCGTTTATATTTCCTATTCTTACTAAAGATATTTCACAAATATTATCCAAGAAAATGGTGTCAGTAACATCTAGAGAAGCCGAGTAATTCATTAATGGAAAACTTCTAAACCAACTTCCTGTAACACTTGTTGGAGCCGGGTCGCTATAAATGACACAGTTTCGAGACTGACACAAATTTTGGTTTTCCCAAAGTTTGCTGCTTTAGTGTTTATCGATCGTTTAGGCCCCATGCACACAACCGTAAAAATCATCCGTACTTGCGGACAGTAATTACGGTCCGCAATTACAGACCTATTCACTTCTATTGACCACGGACAACTTCCCATATAAGTGGCTTCTTTGCTGCCCTTCTTAACACCAGGCCAATCTCCAAAATCCTTCACCTGCCTGTGCGTGCAGATGCACTGACGCCTGCCTGCTGCCATTCCTGAGCAAGCTCTGCACTGCTGTTAAAACTGATCCCATAGCGGAATCCTCTTTAGGAGACGGTCCTGGCACTTGCTGGACTTTCTTGAGTGCCCTTAAGCCTTCTTCACAGCAATCGAACCTCTCTCCTTGAAGTTCTTCTTGATCCGATAAATGGTTGATTTAGGGGCAATCTTACACGCAGCAATGTCCTTACCTGTAAAGCCCTTTTGATGCAAAGCAATGATGACTGTACGCGTTTCCATGGAGGTAACCATGGCTAACAGAAGAAGACTGATTTCAAGCACCTTTCCATTTTAAAGCAACCAGTCCACTCTTATAATTCTATCAGCTGCCTTGTCCTCATTAACACTTTCTCCTGAGCGAACGTGAAATGATGGTAGGAGGTCATTTTATGGCAGGGCTGAAATGAGGTGGAAATGTTTTTTTTGTGATTAAGATAATTTTCATGGCAAGGAATGACTATACTATTAATTGTAATTCATCTGATCACACTTCATATCAATCTAGAGTTAATGCAAATAGCACTATGAAAACTGAAGAAGCAAACTGTGAAAACCAAAATTTGTTTCAAAACTTTTGGCCAGGACTGCACACATAGAACACAAGCCGCATACACGCCACTGAAAGCCAGGACATTATCTTACAATGTGGTGAATCGGGCCAGAGCGTGGTGCAACATATAGCATTGTTTTTCCCGTCAAATCTGACGGAAACTGCCATACACGCAGATGAGAACAGACCTTAACTTCTCGGCAGCTACTTGGGGTGTTGGTTTACTGTAGACAGTAATGGAGTCGCACTGCTGAGCAGCTACTGTATTCCAGGTCCAGTGGCTGCTTAACCCCTTAGTGACCAGCCCATTTTAGGCCCTAATGACCAAGCTATTTTTTTCGTTTTTCTATAGTCACATTCAAAGAGCTATAACTTTTTTATTTATACCTTTTTTTCCGCTTTGGCAATTCTTAGAAACACAGTGTCCCAGATGGAGTGAGACAGGTCCCAATTGTCTCCACAGTGCCGGAATCCCAGGATACCACGCTTCTTGGTAACCTAATCAAGAGTCATCAATACATACCGGCTGGTCAAGGAGTTCAGCTCTGTTTGCAGACATTGTGGCCGGCTTAGAAACAGAATTCGATGGCAAAAAAGAACCTACAGGTCTGCCCTTTTTGTGTGTATTTTGTTATACATATATTCATCAATATCTTTTTTTGGGGGGGTTCTTGTATTTTATTTTAAATATATATATCCGTTTTTTCATTCTTAATATGTTTGACAATAGCCACACGTCTGTCATAGGCACTACATAGTTATAAAGGCATCTGAAAAAGTGTCATCTTGAACATTTATGTAGAGCACACATCCCAACGTCTATCTCTGTCCCCCCCCCCCCCATATATGAAAGCAGGGAGGCATAACTAGGATTCAAATATATGTACTTACAAGTCTTTAAGCTTGAGTTTCAGTTACACATAATACAGGTTATTGGGACACCAGAGACAAAACATCTCCCCACCTCATAGGGTCATCGGGACGGGACCACTATTTTTCTGATGGACCACCATGGAAGGGTCATTTGATCTCTGTGTCATCAGCTGAGGAAATGCTTGCCTACTTGTCCCCAAAGTGTGTGGTTACCAGAAAGTAAAGGTCACCCATGGGATCACCAATAAGTGGGAATTAATGGGAACTTTAAATACTCCATGACTGTTGAGCCTTCCCCAAATCTGACATTTCCTTAAAAAGAAAGAATAACAATTTTTAAAAGTCTAAATGTTTTGACATCCAAATTCTTCTGAAAAGTTCACAACAAGTTTACGACTAGTGCAAGTACTTGCAATGATCACAGTCTGGGTCACAAATTGGGATTTGGTCTATGAACCCTCTGGTGTTTAAGAAGATGTGACTTCTGTGTGAAACATTTCCCACAATCCGAACATAGAAAAGGTCTCTCTCCCGTGTGAATTCTCTGATGTTTAACAAGATCGGACTTCTGTCCAAAGGACTTCCCGCACTCGGAACATGGAAAAGGTCTCTCCCCGGTGTGGACTCTCTGATGTTTCAGCAGATCAGATTTATCCGCACTCAGAACACGGGAATGGTTTCTCTCCAGTGGGTTCGCTGATGAGTAACGAGAAATGTTTTACGAGAGAAACATCTGCCACATTCAGAACATGAAAACATCTTTTCATCTAAATGAATTGCTTGGTGGTTAATAAGTTCATACTTCTCAATAAAAGGTTTGCCGCAGTCAACGCACATGTAACACTGCTCGCCTCGGTGAGTCCTTTGATGTATCTTCAAGTCCGAGTCAAGATTAAATCGTTCTCCGCACTCGGCACAAGGAAACGGCTTAATTCGCCTGTGGAGTCTCTGATGGGAAAGGAGATTTTGATTCCGGGTGAATCGTTTCCCACACTCAAAACAGACAAATGGTTTCTCCCCCGTGTGCATTCTCAGGTGCCTAGTAAGGATTGCATTCTGTATAAAGCATTTCCCACATTCAGGGCAGGAAAAAGTTTTGCGATGTTGACTTGGATTGTGTCGAACAATATTGGACTTATCACAGGAAAGTTTCATGTGGCATAGATCTGATATACGAAGGACTGGGATTGGGGTAATGGAGTTCTCTCCAGGTGAGTCCTGGATGTAATCCTCTATGGAGTTAGCGTCCATTTCAAATTTCGGAGATAAAACAAGATGCCCATTTGACGTGTTCTGGCATTCATCTGCTAAGAAAATAAATATCTGTAAACATATAAGTTTACATTACAACAATATTAGAATAGAATACTAGGATATATCCATTTGTTTTCTTTACGGAGATAGGTGATAAACACTAGACTGACATCCTGGCTGCTCCACGGCAATAGTCATTCATGTGCTCACGTAGCAAGCAGTTAGTGGGGTAGATGTGGAGAAATGGGTCAGGAGGACCAGACGAGTAGCTGGGTTAATGTAGTTAGGGGGAGTAGAAATGATTCAGAGAAAAGGAAGATCACTCCTGTCTATGTGATTCCAAGAAAAATGTACCAGTTGGGCGATGATCCGAGGGTGTCGGTCTCAGAAATGGCAGCCCTACTGGATACTGCTCTCCCCGACAGCCCAGCTGGTAGCCGGGGGGATGGTAATGAAGTTAGGGCAAGATAAGAAGTGGTTCTAGGGGATTCAGCCATCAAGAGGCGTCAGACTATATTGGTGGGTGAAGTATTAGGTCACAGGATAATGAGATCCGTGCGTTACAAACCAACATTGAAGACACATGTGCCTAAAAATGTCAATCACATTCCTGAAACTGAACATGAAAAATTGGACGGCAACCTATAGTGTATGTTCACAAATGGCAGAAGTCTAGGAAGCAAAACTGGGGGCGCTTGAGGCCTTGGTACTGGAGGAACTTATCGATATAGATGGCTTCGCAGAAACATAGCCGGGCCCTTCACACAATCGGGCTGTCAATCTTCAGTGTTTTACACTCGTTCGGAAAGACAGGACAAATAGGAAAGGTGGGGGAGAATGTCTGCATGTTAAACGTCATACGAAGGGAAGTGTAAAAGAAGCAATACTGGAGGAAGATTGTCAGGAGGTGGAAACCTTGTGGGTGGAATTACAAAGGAACACAGACATTATTATTTTTGGGTGTAATCTAGACCCCCCCCCCACGTCACTCAGGAGACGGATGGTCAGATATAGAAACAGATAGAGTGGGCTGCCCAGGCTGGCACTGCAGTGATAATGGGAGAATAGGAACCGTTCTGCTCCAACTGCAAAGGGAATAACATGTTTGTGGCAAATTGTGGAGAACCAAACAAAATGTGATGCTCAGTTAAAATCTGGTAATGTCTAACAATGCAGAGCTGGTTGGGAATGTCACGGAGTGTGGAAACTTTGGTAACAATGATCACAATATCATTTGATTATATAAACGGTAAAAAAATAAACACGGGCTAGGTGGTCAAAAACACAGGGTTTTTTTATTTTTATTTTTAAAAAAAGGCAAATTTCTGCAGGTAAAATGGTAATTGAACTTTCAAAAAAACTTCTGGCGTGTCATAGTGAGATGTCTGAAGTTTTGATGACTGGGTGTCCGAGCACGGAGACCCCCACAGATCGCTAAAACGAAGCAGGAGAAGTGCTCAGGTGAGCGCTGAGCCGCTTCGTTTCTGATCGGCTTTTCTCGGAAAGCCGAGCATTTGGTGTACGGGCTCGTATATTATACAGAAGTTGCTGTAGGTGAGGCCGGTGCTTTAAGCCTCTTGTAGCACCAGGACGTAACTGTACCTTATGGCACGAGGAGAGGAGCATGGAGCGGGCTCACTTACGTGGTGTTGATGGTTGTCATGGCAGTCTGGGGGCCTAATAAAAAGGACCCCAGGTCTGCCATCTTTGTGCTCCTATTAAGCCCTTTAATAGGAGGCTGTAAATAGCACAATACACAGCAATACGGAAGTCCTTAGGGGGATGGAAAAAATGTTTACAAAAAAAAAAGGGAGTAAGGCCGGGTTCTCGCGTAGCGTAAATGCTGCGGAATTTCCACAACTGAACTCTGCGGATATTCCACAGCATTCACAGTAGCAGCAAAGTGAATAAGAGAATCTCATGCCCGCGCTGCGGAAAACAAAACCGCAGAAAAGTCACGCGAAAGTGTTCTGCGGTGCGTTTCTCATGCTGCGTGTTTGGCCCATAGACTTCAATAGGGAGCAGAAATTCTGCAACAGATTTATGTTGTTGCGGTTTTTACAGCGTTTGCGGAAACACGCAGGTGCACATATACTTTGCTATAACCAATGTTTAAAACGAAATCCGCAGGTAAAACACAGCATTACCGCAGCAAAATGAGCCGAAGAAACACGTTATTTGGTGGGGATTTCTGTCACACATTGACCAGCGTTTTTATTGAGATTCTGCTGCAGATTTTCTGTTTCAGAAAATCTGCAGCGTATCCGGTGTGTGGGAACATACCCTTAAAGTTTTTAGTAATACACCAAAAAAAAAAAAGACCCTCATCCTCTAAAGTGATATAAAAAAAATAAAATCAACATAATTGATGGACTTGTCCGTATAAGTCTGATCTAAAATAACGTTATTTAACCTGCAGGGTAAATGCCATATTTAAAAAAGAACGAGAAAAAAACAAAACACCAGAATTGCTGGTTTTTGGGTACCTTAAATCCTTAAAAAAATGTAATAAAAAGTGATCAAAAAGTACCCAAAATGGTGCTAATAACAAACTAGGTTTTTTTCTATACAATCCTATTGTAATGTCGGGGTAGGGAGAAGACAGGTGAGCCCTAATCTACCCGCCACTCAGTCCCTGACTACTTGCACGGTCCGTCCTAGGCGACGGGGTACAACTGGGCGACGGTCCCTACGCTCAATATGTGCACAACAGACAAACAGACAAGGGTACACAGAAGCTAAGGGAAATGGGGCAGTTGCCCACGGCAACACCGTGAGCAACAAGAGTAGTGAACGAGACGAGTCAAACCAGGAGTGTACGAGGTACCAAACGCAGAGCAGGAGAATGGTCAGTCAAGCCAGGGTCATATGAAGCAGAGGTGAATAGTTATAGCAGGAACAGTAGAGCCAGGAAACCAGAGAGAATCACAGGCAAAGACAAGCAGGAAATGAAGGTGTAAATAGACCGAGGGCGGGAGCTAGAACTGTCTGGCCAGGCTGTGATAGGTTCTCCCACTCCTCAGCCTACCAGCCTGAGTGGTAACAGATCGAGTCACTCTATCAGACCTAGGAGCAGGAGCAGACTGATTAACCACGGGCGTCGACACAGAAGCGGTGTCTGGCAGATCCTTTACAGTACCCCCCCTTTTATGAGGGGCCACTGGACCCTTCCTAGGTGGACCTGGCTTATTGGGGAACCGAAGATGGAGCCTCCTGAGCAATACCCCAGCGTGAACATCCCGGGCGGGTACCCAAGTCCTCTCCTCAGGCCTGTATCCTCTCCAATAGACCAGGTACTGGAGGGAGCCTTGGACCATCCTGCTATCCACAATCTTGGCCACCTCGAATTCTACCCCTTCAGGGGTGAGAACAGGGACCGGAGGTTTCCTCGAGGTAACCAAGGACGGGGAGCAGCGTTTCAGGAGGGAGGCATAAAACACGTTGTGTATTTGAAAAGACGGGGGTAACTCCAGCCGGAAGGAGACAGGGTTAAGGACCTCAATGACCTTGTACGGCCCTATATACCGGGGAGAAAATTTTTGGGACGGAACTTTAAGGCGCACATTTTTTGAAGACAGCCACACCAGATCCCCAACCACAAACAAAGGGTTAGCAGAACGTCTTCTATCTGCCTGAGTCTTTTGTATGCCCTGGGACGCCTCTAGGTTCTTCTGAACCTGGGCCCAGACTGTGCACAGTTCCCGATGAACGACCTCTACCTCGGGATTGTTGGAACCACCAGGTGAAAGGGAGGAGAACCGTGGATTAAACCCAAAATTACAGAAAATGGGGGAGTTCCCTGACGAGTTACTGACCCGGTTATTAAGGGAAAATTCAGCGAGGGGAATGAATGAAACCCAATCATATTGACAGTCAGAGATAAAACACCTTAAATATTGTTCTAGAGACTGATTAGTCCTCTCAGTTTGGCCATTAGTTTCAGGATGGAAGGCCGAGGAGAAGGACAGATCAATCCCCAACTTCTTACAGAAGGCTCTCCAAAACAATGAAACAAATTGTACCCCTCTGTCCGAAACAATATTGACAGGTAGAGATGAGCGAACCGGGACAGCGAATCCGAACTTCACCGGGTTCGGCCGAACCCGTTTTGACCGAACCCGGTCAAAAATAATATACAAATCGGCAGCCACTTGTCTCTATCAATCACTGATAGAGAAAAGAGGCTGCTGATTAAAAATAAAATAAAAAACATTTCATACGTACCCGGTCGTTGTCTTGGTGACGAGTCCCTCTTCTTCCTCCAGTCCGACCTTCTTTTCTGACGCGGCAGCCTGTGATTGGCTGCAGAGGCCTCTGCAGCCTGCGATTGGCTGCAACGGTCACATGGGCTGTAACGTCACCCAGGAATGTCGGGCCGGATGTCGAGAGGGACGCGTCACTAAGGCAACGGCCAGGAGACCGGACTGGAGGAAGCAGAAAGTTCTCGGTAAGTATGAACGTCTTTTTTTTTTGACAGGTTACTCTATATTGTGATCGGTCGTCACTGTCCAGGGCGCTGAAACAGTTACTGCCGATCAGTTAACTCTTTCAGCACCCTGGACAGTGACTATTTACTGACGTCGCTTAGCAACGCTGCCGTAATGACGGGTGCACACACGTAGTCACCCGTCATTACGGGGCCTCATGCACACGACCGTAAAAACACCCGTTATTACGGGTCGTAATTACGACCCGAAATAGCGGGCCAATAGATTTCTGTTAGCCACGGGTACCTTCCCGTTTTCTCACGGGAAGGTGCCCGTGCCGTTAAAAAGATAGAACATGTTCCATTTTTTTATTTTACGGGCCGTGCTCCTATACTTTATAATGGGAGCACGGCTCGGAAAAACGACCGGCTGCCCGTGCTCATCTCCTGAAATACTCTGTGCTGCCTTAAACTCTGTGGACAGGTCAGGATCGTGTTTCTTTTAAATGCTGCTGGGGAACCCGCTCGATCCACTATATAAGGCTGCGCTACAGTGCAACATTTAAAAGAAACAGGATCCTGACCTGTCCACAGAGTTTAAGGCAGCACAGAGTATTTCAGGAGATGAGCGTGCAGATTCTGTGCTGCTGAGAACTCTGTTCTTACCATTACATAGCTCTCAGTCTGTTACCTCTCCTCCACTCCTGTCCTCAATAACTCCTTCACATGATTGGCAAGTCACCACGTAATGGTAAGAGCAGAGTTCACAGCAGCACAGAGTATTTCAGGAGATGAGCGTGTGGATCTTGTGCGGGGTGGTGACTTGCCAATCATGTGAAGGTGTTATTGAGGACAGGAGTGGAGGAGAGGTAACAGACTGAGCTATGTAATGGTAAGAGCAGAGTTCACAGCAGCACAGAGTATTTCAGGAGATGAGCGTGCAGATTCAGTGCTGCTGTGAACTCTGCTCTTCCCATTACGTAGCTCTCATTTCTCTTAGGTATCAGTGAAGGCTCCGTGATGGTACTGGTCCATCCTCCAGACATGTAGGGACATCTGTTGGGGGATAGAGAGTCACCAGATGTCTTCTTCACTACTGGACAATCCTGGATATCGAGATGGAACATACAAGAGAATCAAAATGAACAGGAAGTTCTTAGTAAACATTTTGATCGTATAAGCCCACCTGCCTCCTCATGGCAACTTCTTTTAAGTGGGTCCCTAATCTATTAGGTGGCGCACCACATGGCAACCAGTGACACCGCAACACCCCGCCTGCAGAGGGAGCAACACAGTCCCCAGGCTAAGACACCTTATGTTGTAGCCCACAGATCAGTCCATAGTAATGCATCCAAAGGATAACTGAATGCAACCACCACCAGGTAACTCAGTCCAGGTATAGAACAGGTGAATGATAGGTTATTAACCCCTTAATGAACAGCCTATTTTCGTTTTTACCTCCCACCATTCCAAAAATCATAACTTTTGTAATGCGTGTCCACCGCGGACTGTTTAGGAAGGTGGAAGCAGCATTAGGGGGGCAGTCAAAATGCTAGGGGGCGCTATCATTGTATTAAAATAAATATCTATGCACCAGAGAAGATTTGTTACAGCATTTATATTTACAAATCAATTATGATGACGTGATCTTTTGCTTTTTCTATAATATTGTCCGTAGGATAAAAAGATAAGAGAAAGGACATATACATGAGTCCCCGATTATTTTACCTCTCCGGTAAGAAGGTAGATTATCTCCAGGGTGACGTTCAGTATCTTCTCCGTTATGTGTCCCTTATCCATCACAAAGAACAATGACGTGTAGATGGTTCCGAATGAGATCTACAAATAAAGAGATGATAACTAGATGATATAATTATGAAATGTTAAAGGGACACTCCGGCCAAAACTAACCTCTCCCATGTGCTGCATTCTGGTATTCCATGTGTCGGTCTCTCACCTGTTATTTATCTCTATATATCAGACCGGGACGGTTGCTTAGCAGCAGTGTGAATCCGGCTCGGTGACTACTTTCTCTACTTGGGTCTCCGGAGATCTATGTGTCACCCATCACAGGCTTCAGCAGTTTCTGTACCGCACTAGTTATACACAGGGGGAAACAGAAACTTCTATCATCAACTGCCACTGATACTTAGACAGGTTCCTGTCACACAGGTGTAGAAGAATATAGTGCAGCCTCCCTGTCTGTATACTTATGGTTTCTCAGCTTATTTAGAAGAATATAGAGAGAATAATAATCACAGTGTCCCCCAGCATAAAGAAATTATATGGTCTTTAGCTGGTCATGTGATTGATAGCAAAGCAGAGAGGAAGAGAAAGCTGGGGAAATCTAAGAATCAAGACGGAGGCTTCTTTTAAAGCACGGACAAGGCAGGAGTTCAAAAAGTAAGTACAGTATACATAAAAGAAGTGTAGAGTGATATATACAGTCAGGTGGGGGTGCAGACATGGAAAGTTGTGCTTCCACTGGAGCTCTTCTTTAATTTTTAGTTCTGTGTCTCTTGGCAGTAAGGAGAAAATACAGCATGTGGGAGGTGAGAGACAATACTATATGGATAAAAGTACGTGAACACCCCCCCTAATTATTGAGCTTCACGCATTGAGCTGTTTCAGCTTCACGCATTGCAAACAGGTGCATAAATCAAGCCCACAGCCATGCACTCTCCAGAGAAACATTGCTAGTAGTATGGGTCGTACTGAAGAGCTCAGTGGCTTTAAACGTGGCACAGAACAAGAACTGTGTGTCAGGAGCTTCATGAAATGGATTTCCTTAGATCCCCCTGCACAATGCCAGGAGTCAGCTGGAGAGGTGTAAAGCACGTCGTTCTCTGGAGTGATGAATCACGTCTTGTTATCTGCTAGTCTGATGGGTGAATCTGGGCCTCTGAATGTTACCTACAGTAATACATAGTGTCTACTGGGGAAGGACCTTTCCTGTCCCAGCATGACTGCGCCCCTGTAAGCAAGGTCCATAAAGACATGGTTTGATGAGTTTGTTGTGTAGGGACTCGAGTGGCCTGCACAAAGGACCATCCAACACCTTTGGGATGAATTATAACACGGGTTGCAAGCAAAACCTACTCATCCAATATCAGTGCTTGTCTGTGGGAATTTGTGCCCATTCAGCCAAAAAAAGCATCTGTGAGGTCACACTCCAAAATCTTGTGGCAAGCCTTCCCAGAAGAGTAGAGACTGTTAAAGCCGCAAGAGGGCAATGATCGAGAGCGAGGGTTCATATGGCAGTAAAACTTCTACCGATCGCAAAATGATGGCATAACCCAACGATAGACTTTGTGTGATGAGAATATTCCGTTACTTCTTCAGTGGAGATCCGCACAGTAACAGCCAATATCCTATGCAGTGGCGTAACTACCGCCGTAGCAGCAGTAGCGGCTGCTACGTGGCCCGCGGCATGAGGGGGCCCGTGTCGCCCGCCGGCACGGGCCTCCACCATGGCCGGAGGCTCCGCTAGCAGCCGCTATGGCTGCTATAGCGCGACGCCACTGAACAGTACGGCAGAGCAGGGAGGTATCTCCCTGCTCTGCCATTAAACAAAAGACATGAATCCCCTCTCCACAGGACATGTATCCCCTCTCCACAGGATATCCACAGGACAGGGGATACATGTGTGATCGCTGGCAGCGATAGGGAGAACGGGGGACTGAAAGTCCCCCAAGTTCTCCATGACTAACCTCGGACTTCCGGCGTCTGTGTCGGCAGCTCTGTAGAAATGAATGGAGCGCCGGTCGTGCTTGTGCGCATGCGTGACCAGCGCTCCTTTCATTTTTAGTGAGCTGTGCAGATGCCGGAAGTCAGAGGTTAGTCATGGAGAACTTGGGGGACTTTCAGTCCCCCGTTCTCCCTATCGCTGCCAGCGATCACACATGTCTCCCCTATCCTGTGGATAGGGGATACATGTCTTTTATTAGGACACACTGTAGGTCGCATTTTTTTGGGAGGGGGGACGCTGTATGGTGTTCCCTACAGGGGGGGGGGCTGTATGGCGTTCCCTACAGGGGGGATGACGCTGTATGGCGTTCCCTACAGGGGGGACGACGCTGTATGACGTTCCCTACATGGGGGACGACACTGTATAGCGTTCCCTACAGGGGGGACGCTGTATGGCGTTCCCTACGGGGGACGACGCTGTATGGCGTTCCCTACAGGGGGGCTGTATGGCGTTATCAAAAGGGGGGGTTTGTAAAAAAGGCACTATCTACAAGGGGGGGGGGGTTGTGTGACTCCCAGGGGAGGGGGGGCCACAGTCAAAAGTTTGCTATGGGGCCCAGTCTTTCCTAGTTACGCCGCAGATCCTATGGCCTTCCTCTATCTATCAGAAGTTTAGTCCAGATGGGCCTGAACTGTCTATACGTGTCTGCAGGAACATGATCAAAAGATGGTCTCTTGGTTATGGCCATGTCAACTTCCAGCAGACGGTGAGTAATGGTCATTACATTGTGATATGTACCCGGTAATGTAATTTTATTACCAATGCTGTGGCCGGGTTGTTTCCTTCAAGAAGGACCCCCTGACGCCACTGTCCATATATGGACATTGACGTCAGGGATCTCCTCCTGGAGCGGAATCCCTGGCCAGAGTTGGCAAGGGGATTCCACTCAAGGAGTAGACACTGACGTCACTGTCCATATATGGATAGTGGCGTCAGGGGGCCCTTCTTGAGGCAATCCCCGGCCACAGCATTGGTAACGCTGCGGCCGGGGATTCCGTTTAGGGAGTAACCCCTGACGCCACTGTCCATATATGCTAGAGGGAGCTTGAGTGGCGCTATCTACAGGAGAAGGGGGGTAGCGCTATATGTATCCGGTGCTATCTACAGGGGGCGCTGTGTGGCACAATCTACAGTGGGCGCTGTGTGGCGTTATCTTCAGGGGGGTGTGGCATTATATACAGAGGGCACTGTGGCATTATCTACAGGGGGTGTGTGGCATTTTCAGACCCTAGACAACCTTTTTGGTGGACCATTGTGGTAAAAACTGATGTTAAAAACGGATGACAACTAACGACAACTGATGGTTTTGTAGTAAAAATTGTGAAAAATTCTGATGCAACTGATAAATTTTTGAATCGGTTTTTGCATCAGTTGTAATCACTTGAGACAAAAAAACTGATGATGATGCAATTGATATATTCAAACAATGTAACAGTGGCTATCAGCTGTTAATCAACTGTTATGGGGGACTTTGACTGTTGCTGTTATGTGGGCACTGTGACTGTCACTGTTATGGGAGCACTATGGCTGTCACTTTCCTGGGGGAGAGTCGGTTGTCCCTGTTATGGAGGACTTTGACAGTTACAGTGCCCACATAACAGCAACAGTCAAAGTCCTCCATAACAGGGACAACCAACTCTCCCCAGAACAGTGACAGCCATAGTGCTCCCATAACAGTAACAGTCACAGTGCCCACATAACAGCAACAGTCAATGTTATGGGAGCACTTTGGCTGTCACTGTTCTGGTAGAAAGGTGGTTGTCCTTGGTATGGGGGCCCTTGACTGTTGCTGTCATGTGGGCACTGTGACCGTCACTGTAAGGGTATGTGCACACGACCTATTTTCAGACGTAATGGAGGCGTTTTATGCCTCGAATTACGGCTGAAAAGACGGCTCCAATACGTCAGCAAACATCTGCCCATTGCCTGCAATGGGTTATACGATGTTCTGTTCCCACGAGGTGTCATTTTACACGTTTTTTTACGTGGTAAAAATAGGCCGTGAAAAAGAGGTGCAGGTCACTTCTTGGGACGTTTTTGGAGCCGTTTTTCATTGACTCTAGCGAAAAAAGCTCCAAAAACGGCCGTAAAAAACGCAGCGAAAATCGCGAGCGGCTTCAAGAACGTCGGAAAATCAGGAGCTGTTTTCAAGGGGAAACAGCTCCTGATTTTCAGACGTTTTTTGAGCCACTCGTATTTTTCGCGGTGTTTTTGCTGTGTTTTTGCTACCGTTCTTGGAGCTGTTTTCAATAGAGTCAATGAAAAGCGGCTCCAAAAACGTCCCAAGAAGTGACCTGCACTTCTTTTGACGAGCCGTCATTTTACGCACCGTATTTTGACAGCGACGCGTAAAATTACACCTTGTCTGAACAGAACATCGTAAAACCTATTGCAAGCAACGGGCAGATGTTTGTAGGCGTAATGGAGACGGTTTTTCAGGCGTAAGAGTTTTTTGCAGGCAGAATTTCTGCTTCTAAATTCCGTTTGGAAGTTTGAGGCAGATTTTCCTCTCCCTGCACGCCGCGGGCATAAAACGCTGCAAAATATGCTTTCTCTGCCTCCCATTGAAGTCAATGGGAGGTCAGAGGCGTAAACGCCCGAAAATAGGGCATGTCGCTTCTTTTTCCCGCGAGGCGGTTTTACAGCTGGCGGGAAAAAGACGCCTCCGCCTCCCATTGAAATCAATGGGAGGCACTTTCGAACTGTTTTTGATGAGGTTTTTGGCGCGGTTTCCGCGTCTAAAAACTCGGAAAAAAAACTCTGTGTGAACATAGCCTAAAAATTACACCTGTGACTTACGTCTGAAAATAGGTCGTGTGAACATACCCTTATGGCTACACTGGTGTTACCACGGTTACATAGGAGAGGGGGGTGTCATATCTGTTTTATATCTCCAAAAAGTGTGAGGTTTGATTCTGGAACATGTAAATGGTAATAATATAATAATGTTATGTCATAGCGCCACCTGGTGGCCATAGTACAGATTGCGTTCATCATCCGCCTGATAAGCATTTTAGTAAAAATCTCACATACAAAGAAGCTGACTATGTTTATACTACGCGCATCATGCGTCACACACTGACACGTAATTAATGGACAGGAAA
The DNA here is from genome assembly GCF_050947455.1 of Rhinoderma darwinii. Classification (NCBI taxonomy): domain Eukaryota; kingdom Metazoa; phylum Chordata; class Amphibia; order Anura; family Rhinodermatidae; genus Rhinoderma; species Rhinoderma darwinii. The sequence goes on along the minus strand of NC_134697.1, from coordinate 93,534,417 downwards.
GATTCTGACTGTAAATACCTGAATGATTGCCTCGCTTCACCCAGAAGTCATAAACGTCACTTCCTGTTTGTCTGTTCCAGTCATTTTTCTTCCGGGTACTCAGATGGCCTACCAAGACAGTTGCCACAGTGACCACACGAGGCCGCTGTTGCTACTGCACATCTTTTGTGCTGTCTGCATCATATAAAACTAGGTCTATAAATTCCCTGCAGTATTGCTATATTATTCATTAAAATATACAATATCGGAATAATTTGAAAGTAAAAAGTTCCCTGCGGTGACCACACGATGGCGCGCTGCTGCTCCTTGTATCACTAGGCTTCCTGCATTACATTGAATTTAGTGAGCATTTCCCAGCATTAACCACACGATGGCGCTGCTGCTCAGCGTATCACTAGGCTGCCTGCACTACATTGAATTTAGTGAGCATTTCTCAGCATTGACCACACGATGGCGCTGCTACTCAGCGTATCCCTAAGGCTGCATGAATTACATTGAATATAGTGTGCATTTCCCAGCATTGACCACAAGATGACGATGCTGCACAGTGTATCACTAGGCTGCCTGTATTACATTCAATTTAGTGAGATTTCTCAGCATTGACCACACGATGGCGCTGCTGCTTAGCGTATGACTAAGGCTGTCTGAATTACATTGAATTTAGTGAGCTTTTCCCAGCATTGACCCCACGATGGCGCTGCTGCAGAGCGCATCACCAGGCTACCTGCATTACAATGAATTTAGTGAGCATTTCCCAGCATTGACCACACGATGGCGCTATTGCGACGTATAGCCAATGCAGCCTTCCATAAGTAATAAGGTCGTAACATATAGTCAGTATTTTCCCAGCGATGACCACATAATGGCGCTATTACTTCATCCATGAAAGTAAACAGTTCCCCGCGGTGACCACACCGTGGCGCTCTACATTATACTTTGTAAGTTTTTTCCTGCAGCGCATCATCTATAGAGGCTGTTCCACTTGCATTATATAACTAGACGAGACACTAGTCTGCTCAGGGGCGTAACTAGGAAAGACTGGGCCCCATAGCAAACTCTTGGCCACCCCCCCCCCCTCGGGTGCCACAAGCAGCCCCCCCTTATAAATAGTGCCCCCTGTAGAATGTGCCATACAGCCCCCCTGTAGACAGTGCTATATAGCCCCTCCTATAGACAGTGTCACCCCATTTGTAGATAGCACCCCCACCTTCCCCTTGTAGAATGCCATAAACCCCCCACTGTACATAGTGCCACAGAGCCCCCCTTAGTAGAAAGTGCAGCACACCACCCCCCTTAGCAGATGGTGCCAAACACAGACACCTGTAGATTGTGCCACAGCCCTCCCCTTGTAAATAGTGCCACACAGCCCCCCTTGTGTATAGTGCCACACAGCCCCCTTTGTGTATAGTGCCACACAGCCCCCTTTGTGTATAGTGCCACAGAGCCCCCTTTGTGTATAGTGCCACACACAGACACCTGTAGATTGTGCCACAGCCCTCCCCTTGTAAATAGTGCCACACAGCCTCCCTTGTGTATAGTGCCACACAGCCCCCTTTGTGTATAGTGCCACACAGCCCCCTTTGTGTATAGTGCCACACAGCCCCCTTTGTGTATAGTGCCACACAGCCCCCTTTGTGTATAGTGCCACACAGCCCCCTTTGTGTATAGTGCCACACAGCTCTCCCCCTTGTGTATAGGGCCACACAGCCCCCCTATGTGTATAGTGCCACACAGCCCCCCTATGTGTATAGTGCCACACAGCTCTCCCCCTTGTGTATAGTGCCACACAGCCCCCTTTGTGTATAGTGCCACACAGCTCTCCCCCTTGTGTATAGTGCCACACAGCTCTCCCCCTTGTGTATAGTGCCACACAGCCCCCTTTGTGTATAGTGCCACACAGCCCCCTTTGTGTATAGTGCCACACAGCTCTCCCCCTTGTGTATAGTGCCACACAGCTCTCCCCCTTGTGTATAGTGCCACACAGCTCCTCCCCTTGTGTATAATGCCAGAAGGCAATGGCACATCCGAGAAAGTTGTATCAGCCAGGGAGATGTCACTCAAACATGGAAAGGTGGGTTTGGAGGCAGGACTATGTGACTCGTGAGGATATCGGCAGCGCCCCATGACCCTCTAATGAGTAATTAGCATATAGTGTGCGTCGTTTTAAAAGTGGATTTTAAGGATTTTGCTGCATCTGAAAAAAACATACAGCGGAATACTGTCAGATCATGTATTACCGCATGGTGACGGTTCAAGGGGTTAAAACTACCAGACAGGTTCTCATGAAATATACAATGAATTGAGAAAAGAGAAACCAGAGACTGCTCGTCCAATAACCAGGCAATTATACCCAGCACTCCACTATATACACCCAGCACTCCACCATATACACCCAGCGCTCCACCCTATACACCCAGCGCTCCACCCTATACACCCAGCGCTCCACCCTATACACCCAGCGCTCCACCCTATACACCCAGCGCTCCACCCTATACACCCAGCGCTCCACCCTATACACCCAGCGCTCCACCCTATACACCCAGCGCTCCACCATATACACCCAGCGCTCCACTATATACACCCAGCGCTCCACCATATACACCCAGCGCTCCACCATATACACCCAGCGCTCCACCATATACACCCAGCGCTCCACCATATACACCCAGCGCTCCACCATATACACCCAGCGCTCCACCATATACACCCAGCGCTCCACCATATACACCCAGCGCTCCACCATATACACCCAGCGCTCCACCCTATACACCCAGCGCTCCACTCTATACACCCAGCGCTCCACTCTATACACCCAGCGCTCCACTATATACACCCAGCGCTCCACTATATACACCCAGCGCTCCACTATATACACCCAGCGCTCCACTATATACACCCAGCGCTCCACTATATACACCCAGCGCTCCACTATATACACCCAGCGCTCCACTATATACACCCAGCGCTCCACTCTATACACCCAGCGCTCCACTCTATACACCCAGCCCTCCACTCTATACACCCAGCGCTCCACTCTATACACCCAGCGCTCCACTCTATACACCCAGCGCTCCACTCTATACACCCAGCGCTCCACTCTATACACCCAGCGCTCCACTCTATACACCCAGCGCTCCACTCTATACACCCAGCGCTCCACTCTATACACCCAGCGCTCCACTCTATACACCCAGCGCTCCACTCTATACACCCAGCGCTCCACTCTATACACCCAGCGCTCCACTCTATACACCCAGCGCTCCACTCTATACACCCAGCGCTCCACTCTATACACCCAGCGCTCCACTCTATACACCCAGCGCTCCACTATATACACCCAGCACTCCACTATATACACACCCAGCACTCCACTATATACACCCAGCACTCCACTATATACACCCAGCTCTCCACTATATACACCCAGCACTCCACTATATACACCCAGCACTCCACTATATACACCCAGAACTCCACTATATACACCCAGCACTCCACTATATACACCCAGCACTCCACTATATACACCCAGCACTCCACTATATACACCCAGCACTCCACTATATACACCCAGCACTCCACCATATACACCCAGCACTACACTATATACACCCAGCACTCCACCATATACACCCAGCTCTCCACTATATACACCCAGCACTCCACTATATACCCCCAGCACTCCACTATATACACCCAGCACTCCACTATATACACCCAGAACTACACTATATACATCCAGCGCTCCACTATATACACCCAGCGCTCCACTATATACACCCAGCGCTACACTATATACACCCAGCGCTCCACTATATACACCCAGCGCTCCACTATATACACCCAGCTCTCCACTATATACACCCAGCAATACACCATATACACCCAGCAATATACCATATACACCCAGCAATACACTATATACACCCAGCAATATACTATATGCACCCGGCACTCCACTATATACACCCAGCACTCCACTATATACACCCAGCACTCCACCATATACACCCAGCACTCCACCATATACACCCAGCACTCCACCATATACACCCAGCACTCCACTATATACACCCAGCACTACACTATATACACCCAGCACTCCACTATATACACCCAGCAATATACCATATACACCCAGCACTCCACTATATACAACCAGCGCTCCACTATATACACCCATCAATATACCATATACCATATACACCCAGCACTCCACTATATACATCCAGAAATATACTATATACACCCAGCACTCCACTATATACACCCATCACTCCACTATATACACCCATCACTCCACTATATACACCCAGCAATACACTATATACACCCAGCAATACACTATATACACCCAGCAATACACTATATACACCCAGCAATACACTATATACACCCAGCACTCCACTATATACACCCAGCACTCCACTATATACACCCAGCACTCCACTATATACACCCAGCACTCCACTATATACACCCAGCACTCCACTATATACACCCAGCACTCCACTATATACACCCAGCACTCCACTATATACACCCAGCACTCCACTATATACACCCAGCACTCCACTATATACACCCAGCACTCCACTATATACACCCAGCACTCCACTATATACACCCAGGACTCCACTATATACACCCAGCACTCCACTATATACACCCAGCACTCCACTATATACACCCAGCACTCCACCATATACACCCAGCACTCCACCATATACACCCAGCACTCCACTATATACACCCAGCACTCCACTATATACACCCAGCACTCCACTATATACACCCAGCAATATACCATATACACCCAGCACTCCACTATATACAACCAGCGCTCCACTATATACACCCATCAATATACCATATACCATATACACCCAGCACTCCACTATATACATCCAGAAATATACTATATACAACCAGCACTCCACTATATACACCCAGCACTCCACTATATACACCCAGCACTCCACTATATACATCCAGAAATATACCATATACAACCAGCACTCCACTATATACATCCAGCAATTATGTCCCTGTTCCTTCATATTACCGGCTTTATGTTCCTGTTTCATCATATTACCGGCTTTATGTCCCTGTTCCCTCATATTACCAGCATTATATCCCTGTCCTCTCATATTACCGGCATAATGTCCCTGTTCCCTCATATTACCGGCATAATGTCCCTGTTCCCTCATATTACCGGCATAATGTCCCTGTTCCCTCATATTACCGGCATTATGTCCCTGTTCTCTCATATTACTGGCATTATGTCCCTGTTCCTTCATATTATCGGCATAATGTCCCTGTTCCCTCATAATCCCAGCATAATGTCCCGTGTAGGAGGGCACGTTGTCACGTTTGGTGCTCGCTAATTTAAACTGTGGAGTTTAAGGAATCTCCCTCTTCCTCACCTTTAACCCCAGCAAGGAGGTATTGATTTTCCCGTTCGGATTCCTAGGTTGCAGTCCTGAGAGTAATGACAAATTGGCAGCGGAGCGTTGCATAGGGATGTTAGTGGCAAGATCAGAGGCGCAGTCCGGAACAGAGCTAAGGGTCATCACTAAGAGAGCAATAAGGATATGACAAGACGAGGACGTAGTCACAGTACAGACCAGGGCTCAAAACCCGGAGTAGTGAAAGCCCGGAGTAGTGACAACCCGGAGTAGTGAAAGCCCGGAGTAGTGAAAGCCCGGAGTAGTGAAAGCCCGGAGTAGTGAAAGCCCGGAGTAGTGAAAAGCCGGAGTAGTGAAAAGCCGGAGTAGTGACAACCCGGAGTAGTGAAAGCCCGGAGTAGTGAAAGCCCGGAGTAGTGAAAACCCGGAGTAGTGAAAGCCCGGAGTAGTGAAAGGCCGGAGTAGAGCTACATGTACCAGACAAGAAATCAAAAGGAGCGAGAGAGGGGCAGAATACAGCAACAAGCGGATGATTGAAGTCCAGAACAACCAGTGAAACACAAGGAAGTGCCTTCATTTGCAGGTAAGGGATGGCAGGTTGGATCCCTCTTTAAATGGGCCGCTGGGCTTGTTTCAATGGAAACTTAATGTGGCTGGAAGCAGGGCCGCCATCAGGAATTTCTGGGCCCCATACAGCCATGATGTCTGGGCCCCCCCCATCATTACCGGGGGTGGGCAACAGAATGTGTGGCGCTCACGTTTGTACGTTATTCGCATTAAATGATTTTGGTGCTGATGTCAATTACAGTGAAGGAAACCATGGAGTCGGCAGTGACCGGTTCATGCTCCGGATTTTGATCTATTTAGCTAAAACGTATCCGACTGTATGGCATACAGTGGGAAACGTCGCCTGGGAAATGGCCCTTGGGAAACTACTGAAGTCACTGTTCATGAACAGGGCTGGAGCCTTCTACTAGCGCTCTGCCCAGGGACTATGGCGCTGCTCCTGATGTCCATATACATAAAGTGACGTCAGAAGCTGCACAAAGCCTGAGTACACGGCCGGAGCGTCGGCAACATTCTGGCCAGGGATTCCGGCCCTGGAGAATCCCCTGATGTCACTTTACATATATGGACAGTGATGTCAGGAGCTCCCAGGGACAAAGTCCACGGGTAGAGCACTTGTGATGCTGCCTGGGGACTCCTAGAGCACTTGTGATGCTGCCTGGGGACTCCGGAATAACAAAGTCTACTACGCCATTTGATCCTTCAAAAAGAAGGTAAACCGACGTCCACCAGCCCGACGGAGGCTAAAAGGACATAATGGAGCCCTGTGAATTATCGTTTACGTTGTTTATACTGTAAGGTAGGAGATTTCCTGACTACACGATAAACTTAGGGCAACAATACGATGTGAAGGGGCCTTAAAGAGGCTCTGTCACCAGATTTTCAAACCCCTATCTCTTATTGTAGCAGATCGGCGCTGCAATGTAGATAACAGTAACGTTTTTGTTTTTTTTCAAAAACGAGCATTTTTGGCCAAGTTATGAGCATTTTTATATTTATGCAAATGAGCCTTTCTTATGTACAACTGGGCGTGTTTAAAGTTATGTCCAAGTGGGCGTGTATTGTGGGTGTACATCTGGGCGTGTATTGTGTGTGTACATCGGGGCGTTTTTCCTTCTTTTACTAGCTGGGCGTTGTGAATAGAAGTGTATGATGCTGACGAATCAGCATCATCCACTTCTCTTCGTTACCACCCAGCTTCTGGCAGTGCACAGACACACAGCGTGTCCTCGCTTATCCGACGCGATGAAGTTCCTGTGGGAGGAAGTGAGTGACGTCACAGCGTGATCTCGCGAGGACACGCTGTGCGTCTGTGCACTGCCAGAAGCTGGGTGGTAACGAAGAGAAGTGGATGAGCAAACACGAGTTTGCTTAAAAAAACTTCTGAAAATCAGGAGCTGTTTTCCCTTGAATATCTCTGTATTTTCAGACTGATTTTGATAATTGTGTGAACATACCCTAAGGCCTTATTCACACGACAGTGTCCCGCTGTTTTTCCCGGCCGGTTTGCATTAGTTTTGCATCCGTTCCGGGCCGGGCATATCTGGACAGTGACATCAGGGGCAACTCCTGAAGGGGAATCCCCATGTGACCGCTGATTCCACTTCAGGAAAAGCCCCTGTTGTCTGTGTCCATTTATGGACACTGAACGTTACTGGCTTCTCCTGGTGGGGAATCCCCGGTCACAGAGTGTTCGGGGATTCCGCTTCAGGAGTTTCCCCTGGTGTCACTGCCCAGATATGGACAGAGACATCAAGCGCTCTGTCCAGGAGCGGAATCCCTGAACACACAGGGATTCCGGTCCTTCAGGGAGCTAAAGTGGGGCTAGCACATAGCAGAGGAGGGACGAAGCTACAGCAGTAGCAGCCGCAGCAGCTGCTAGCGGCGCCATCGGCCATGGTAGGTGTCGCCGCTAGCAGCTGCTATGGCTGCTATAGCGGTAGCGATGTCTGAAGAAGCGCCAGGGCGGAAAGGAGGCTGATTCGCAGGGCCAGGGCGATTTGGGAAGGGAGCCAGCGCAGCGCCCCCTTCCACCTGCTGTACACCCCAGCCCTGCCACACAGTACAGCAGTACCCCCGCAGTGTTACCTCCAGCATAGAGCGCTTCTTCTGAATGAGATACACTCCTCCTCCTCACATGCACTCTGCGCTGTGAGGAGGAGAGAGCGAGCGACGGTAGACACGGCCATCACTCGGGAAACATTCCGGTGATGGCCGTGTATTACCCGGCCCCATAGACTTCTATGGGAGCCGGGCGGCCGGGTAAACGGACGAAAATAGGGCATGTCCCATTTTTGGACGGACGGTTTTCCCGGCCCGTCAAAAAATCGGTCGTGTGAATAGCCCTTTAGGGGTCTATTGTTCCTACTGCAGCCGGGTGCCGGCCGATTTATGAACGGCCGTCACCCGGCCGGGAAACCCTGTCGTGTGAATAAGGGCTAATAGGCATGCAGCTTATTTAACCCCTTCCCTCCTCAGCCATTTTTTGGATTTTAACTTTTGTTTTTTCCTCTCCACCTTCCAAAAGCTATAATTTTTTTTACTTGAGGGCTTGTTTTTTGCGGTGCAAGTTGTAGTTTTTCATGGCACCATTTATTGTGCCGCATAATGTACTGGGAAGCTGAAAAATAATTATTTGTGGGGTGAAATGCTGCACGTGCGTGAGGTTCTGACAAACCCCATTCACATGAGTTGGGGCTTATTCAGACTAAGGTGTTAATCGTCCGTGTGAAGGACGTTTTTTTAATGGCCGTCACACGGCTGCAGGTATTTCTATGGGGCTATTCACACGGTTGTTGTTCTAACAGATCGTGTGAATGGCCTGTAAAAAAATAGGACATGTCCTATTTTTGTGCGTTTTCACGGATCCCTCAATAGACTCAAGTCTATGAGGGATGTGTGAAAACGGGTCCCGCACGGCTGCAATTCGGCCACAAAAAACGGCCGTTCTTCACACACGTTGGTCTGAATATCGCCTTAGGCTTTATTCACACGAACGTGTCCGTTTTGCACGCGCAAAAAACGCTGCATTTTACCCGAGCAAAAGTTCAGTGTGGCGTCAGCATATGGTGCGCGGCTGCGTGATTTTCGCGCAGCCGGCATCATTATGACACTCTGTTTTGATGTTACAACACAGTAAAGAAGGGGGGGCTTTTATGTTTCCCTTCTCTTCTTTAGCTACTGTAGGGCGAATCACGCGCGTCACCCGGAAGTGCTTCCGTGTGCCGTGCACGATTTGCACGCACCCAATGACTTCAATGTGTGCGTGCTGCGCGAAACACGGGCAAGTATATGACATGTCGTGAGTTTTACACAGCGCAGACACGCTGCGTGAAATTCACTGACAGTCTGAACGGCCCCATTCACTAACATAAGTCCGTGCGACGCCAGTGAAAATCACGCTAGTAGCACGGACGTATAACACGTTTGTGTGAATAAGGCCTTATATTGTAATTTGTAGTGAATTTTCAGTGCGCAATCCGCACCAAAAATAGGAGGCAAGTAAGTGGCTTATTCAGATGTCCATGTTCGGTCTGTGATATAAGGACCGTGTATCGGCCATATTTCCCGGACCGACCACAGTTCAGGGAGCCGGGTTTCTAGCATCACAGTTATCTATGCTCATAGTCCCTCCCTTCCCGTGGGAATACTGTCCCCGGTCCCGTACTGAAAGCATCATTACAGTATGGGACAGTATTCCCGCAGAGAGGCAGGGACTCCTAGCAACACTGATAACTATGATGCTAGGAGTCCGGCTCCATGAATTGTGGTCAGCCTGTGAGATACAGCCGATACACGCTCCGTATGTCACAGACCGAATGCGGCCGTCTGAATAAGGCCTTAGTCTAGTTACACAGTGCGGTGAAATCCCATTTTTTTGCCACAATTTTTGCAAAAACGTGACTTGACCGCACTGTGAGAATATAGCCTAACAGCACTTTTCATGTTTTGTATCTTTTTTTTATGCAATTTTCGTAATTGCGGCACAAATCACGCGGTTTTGCCACGATTTTTATATAATCGCGGCAAAACTGCGCCATTTTTGCCGCGATTACGAAAATCGCGGCAAAAAAACGCTAGGAAAACGAAAAAATACCAAAAAACTTTTTAACCAACTTTATACAATCTACAAATGGGGTCAGGGGGATGGGAATCAGGATGGATAGGGGAACATACTCACCAGCCTGCAGGTCCGGTCGGCAGTGTAGAGGAGCTGGGGGGCGGGATCTCCACACGCAGCTTCAGCACATGCTGCATCTTCCCCTCCAGTGAAGCTACAACAGGTATGCAGGGGCTGCCGCGAGTGTTGCTAGGGGAGTGTCGCTAGGGGGGTGTCGCTAGGGGGGGTCGCTAGGGGGGTGCCGCGGTCGTTGCGAGGGGGGGGCCGTGAGCGTTGCGAGTGGGGGGGCAACAGTCCGAGGGAGGGGGGGCAACAGTCCGAGGGAGGGGGGCGACGGCAGCCCGGCGGGCCCCTTTTCTTCATCCATGTGGCCGGGCCCCTGACGGGAGTACCAGTAATACCCCCCCTGATGGCGGCCCTGGCTGGAAGCACGGAACTGTGGCCCCTAGCAGGAAGACATTGCTAGTGTGAGTTGGCTTGCTTGGCAACCTGCTGTAACTACAAATAGAAATCCAACACGAATCGGGACACATGAGTAACAGTCCCGACCCTCTGAGGTCCCCTCTAGGAAAGAGTTCTGGGAGACCTGACAGGATGCTTTGAGTAAGTTGTGGAGCCTGAACTTTCTTCAGATTCCAAGTTTTCTGATGAAATAAAGTAAGTTGTGGGTCAGAGCTAGCCGCGCTGTGTGATGGTCGCCTGATTCCAGAGCTCTTCACCAACATGCCGCAATCCTCCAGCTAAACGGGTAAAACCCGGCCACGAAGGGTGGAATCGGGGACAAACGGAGAACTACTGGGCCGCACAAAACCCAACCTAAAAATCGATACGTTCCTCAGAAGGGAAAACATTTTTTTCTCACCGGACGAATCCCATTCTCCATCAGCAGACGACTCCGAGTGTACAGGAGCTGTCATTTCCAGACACAGTCCTCTCACATGTCAATCTCTAGAGCATTCTTTCATAGTATGACATGAAGCAGATAGACCAGAGGGTGATGGGACTGGAGGACATAATGCCTGTTATAGGAAGGAACAGGGACATAATGATTGTAAGATGAAGGAACAGGGACATAATGATTGTAAGATGAAGGAACAGGGACATAATGATTGTAAGATGAAGGAACAGGGACATAATGCCGGTAATATGAAGGAACAGGGACATAATGCCTGTAATAAGAAGGAACAGGGACATAATGATTGTAAGATGAAGGAACAGGGACATAATGCCTGCAAGATGAAGGAACAGGGACATAATCCCAGTAATATGAAGGAATAGGGACGTAATGCCGGTAAGATGAGGGAGCAGGGACATAATGCCGGTAATATGAAGGAACAGGGACATAATGATTGTAAGATGAAGGAGCAGGGACATAATGCCTGTAATATGAAGGAACAGGGACATAATGCCGGTAATAAGAAGGAACAGGGACATAATGTCGGTAATATGAAGGAATAGGGACATAATGATTGTAAGATGAAGGAGCAGGGACATAATGCCTGTAATATGAAGGAACAGGGACATAATGCCGGTAATAAGAAGGAACAGGGACATAATGCCGGTAATATGAAGGAATAGGGACATAATGATTGTAAGATGAAGGAGCAGGGACATAATGCCTGTAATATGAAGGAACAGGGACATAATGATTGTAATATAAAGGAACAGGGACATAATGCCTGTAAGATGAAGGAACAGGGACATAATGCCTGTAATAAGAAGGAACAGGGACATAATGCCGGTAATATAAAGGAGCAGGGACGTAATGCCGGTAATATGAAGGAACAGGGACATAATGCCGGTAATAAGAAGGAACAGGTACAAAATGCCTGTAATATAAAGGAACGGGGACATAATGCCTGTAAGATGAAGGAACAGGGACAAAATGCCGATAATATGAAGGAACAGGGAAATAATGCCGGTAAGATGAGGGAACAGGGACATAATGCCGGTAATATGAAGGAACAGGGACATAATGCCGGTAATATGAAGGAACAGGGACATAATGCAGATAATATGAAGGAACAGGGACAAAATGCCGGTAATATGAAGGAACAGGGACATAATGCAGATAATATGAAGGAACAGGGAAATAATGCCGATAATATGAAGGAACAGGGACGTAATGCCGATAATATGAAGGAACAGGCACATAATGCCTGTAATAAGAAGGAACAGGGACATAATTCCGGTAATATGAAGGAACAGGGAAATAATGCCTGTAATATGAAGGAACAGGCAGATAATGCCGGTTCAAATGAGGGTACAGGGACATAATGCCGGTAAGATGAGGGAACAGGGACATAATGCCGGTAAGATGAGGGAACAGGGACTAAATGTGGGTAAGATGAAGGAACAGGGACAAAATGCCGGTAAGATGAGGGAACAGGGACGTAATGCCGATAATATGAAGGAGCAGGGACATAATGCCGATAATATGAAGGAACAGGGACGTAATGCCGATAATATGAAGGAACAGGGACGTAATGCCGATAATATGAAGGAGCAGGGACATAATGCCGATAATATGAAGGAACAGGGACGTAATGCCGATAATATGAAGGAACAGGGACGTAATGCCGATAATATGAAGGAACAGCGACGTAATGCCGATAATATGAAGGAACAGGGACGTAATGCCGATAATATGAAGGAGCAGGGACATAATTCCGATTATATGAAGGAACAGGGACATAATGCCGGTAATATGAAAGAACAAGGACATAATGCCTGTAATATGAAGGAACAGGGACAAAATGCCTATAATATGAAAGAACAAGGACATAATGCCTGTAATATGAAAGAACAGGGACATAATGCCGATAATATGAAGGAACAGGGACATAATGCTGGTAATATGAAGGAACAGGGACAGAATGCCTGTAATATGAAGGAACAGGACAAGTTGCCGGTAATATGAAGGAATAGGGACATGATGCCGGTAATATGAAGGAAAAGGGAGATAATGCCTGTAATATGAAGAAACAGGGACATAATGCCTCAAAGATGAGGAAACAGGGATATATTACCGGCATTATGTCCCTGTGCCCTCCTACACGGGACATAATGCCAGTAATATGAGGGGACAGGGACATTATGCCGGTAATATGAAGGAACAGGGACATGAAGCCTGTAATATGAAGGATCAGGGACATATTGCGTGTAATATGAGGGGACAGGGACATTATGCCGGTAATATGAAGGAACAGGGACATAATGCCGATAATATGAAGGAACAGGGAAATAATGTCGGTAAGATGAGGGAACAGGGACATTATGTCTGTAATATGAAAGAGCAGGGACGTAATGCCGATAATATGAAGGAACAGGGACGTAATGCCGATAATATGAAGGAACAGGGAAATAATGCCTGTAATATGAAGGAACAGGGACATAATGGCAGTAAAATGAGAGAACAGGGACATAATGCCGGTAAGATGAGGGAACAGGGACAAAATGCCGGTAAGATGAGGGAACAGGGACATAATGCCGGTAAATGAGGGAACAGGGACAAAATGCCGGTAAAATGAGGGAAGAGGAACGTAATGCAGATAATATGAAGGAACAAGGACGTAATGCCGATAATATGAAGGAGCAGGGACATAATGCCGATAATATGAAGGAACAGAGACGCAATGCCGATAATAGGAAGGAACAGGGACGTAATGCCGATAATATGAAGGAGCAGGGACGTAATGCCGATAATATGAAGGAGCAGGGACGTAATGCCGATAATATGAAGGAACAGGCACATAATGCCGGTTCAAATGAGGGAACAGGGACATAATGCCGGTAAGATGAGGGAACAGGGACATAATGCCGGTAAGATGAGGGAACAGGGACTTAATGCCGGTTATATGAAGGAACAGGGACATAATGCCGGTAATATGAAAGAACAAGGACATAATGCTGGTAATATGAAGGAACAGGGACAAAATGCCTGTAATATGAAGGAATAGGGACGCAATTCTGGTAATATGAAGGAACAGGGACGTAATGCTGGTAATATGAAGTAACAGGGACTTAATGCCGATAATATGAAGGATCAGGGACGTAATGCCGGTAATATGAGGGAACAGGGACATAATGCCGATAATATGAGGGAATAGGGACGTAATGCTGGTAATATGAAGAAACAGGGACTTAATGCCGATAATATGAAGGAGCAGGGACGTAATGCGGGTAATATGAGGAAACAGGGACATAATACCTGTAATATGAAGGAACAGGGACATAATGCCTGTAATATGAAGGAACAGGGACGTAATGCCGGTAATATGAAGGAATAGGGACGTAATTCCGGTAATATGGAGGAACAGGAACGTAATGCCGGTAAGATGAAAGAACAGGGACAAAATGGCGGTAAGATGAGGGAACAGGGACATAATCTCGGTAGTATGAAGGAACAGGGACGTAATGCGGGTAATATGAAGGAACAGTGACGTAATGCCGGTAAGATGAAGGAACAGGCACATAATGCCGTTTCAGATGAGGGAACAGTGAAATAATGCCGGTAAGATGAGGGAACAGGGACACAATGCCGGTAAGATGAGGGAACAGGGACAAAATGCCGGTAAGATGAGGGAACAGGGACATAATGCCGGTAAGATGAGGGAACAGGGACATAATGCCGGTAAAATGAGGGAAAAGGAACGTAATGCAGATAATATGAAGGAACAAGGACATAATGCCGATAATATGAAGGAACAGAGACGTAATGCCGATAATATGAAGGAACAGGGACGTAATGCCGATAATATGAAGGAGCAGGGACGTAATGCCGATAATATGAAGGAACAGGGACGTAATGCCGATAATATAAAGGAACAGGGACGTAATGCCGATAATATAAAGGAACAGGGACGTAATTCCGATAATATGAAGGAACAGGGACATAATGCCGGTTCAAATGAGGGAACAGGGACATAATGCTGGTAAGATGAGGGAACAGGGACATAATGCTGGTAAGATGAGGGAATAGGGACTTAATGCCGGTTATATGAAGGAACAGGGACATAATGCCGGTAATATGAAAGAACAAGGACATAATGCCTGTAATATAAAGAAACAGGGACAAAATGCCTGTAATATGAAGGAATAGGGACACAATTCTGGTAATATGAAGGAACAGGGACGTAATGCTGGTAATATGAAGAAACAGGGACTTAATGCCGATAATATGTATGAGCAGGGACGTAATGCCGGTAATATAAGGGAACAGGGACATAATGCCGATAATATGAGGGAACGGTGACGTAATGCTGGTAATATGAAGAAACAGGGACTTAATGCCGATAATATGAGGGAACAGGGACATAATGCCGATAATATGAGGGAACGGTGACGTAATGCTGGTAATATGAAGAAACAGGGACATAATGCCTGTAATATGAAGGAACAGGGACGTAATGCCGGTAATATGAAGGAATAGGGACGTAATTCCTGTAATATGGAGGAACAGGAATGTAATGCCGGTAAGATGAAGGAACAGGGACAAAATGCCGGTAAGATGAGGGAAGAGGGACATAATCTCGGTAGTATGAAGGAACAGGGACGTAATGCCGGTAATATGAAGGAACATGGAAATAATGCCGGTAATATGAAGGAACAGGTACATAATTCCGTTTCAGATGAGGGAACAGTGAAATAATGCCGGTAAGATGAGGGAACAGGGACTTAATGCCGGTTATATGAAGGAACAGGGACATAATGCCTGTAATATGAAGGAACAAGGACATTATGCCGGTAATATGAAAGAACAAGGACATAATGCCTGTAATATGAAGGAACAGGGACATAATGCCGGTAATATGGAGGAACAGGGACAAAATGCCTGTAATATGAAGGAACAGGGACATAATGCTGGTAATATGAAGGAACAGGGACATAATGCCGTTAATATGAAGGAATAGGGACGCAATTTCGGTAATATGAAGTAACAGTGACGTAATGCTGGTAATATGAAGAAACAGGGACTTATTGCCGATAATATGAAGGAGCAGGGACGTAATGCCGGTAATATGAGGGAACAGGGACATAATGTCTGTAATATTAAGGAACAGGGACATAATGCGTGTAAGATGAGGGAACAGGGACATATTACCGGCATTATGTCCCTGTACCCTCCTACAGTGAACATAATGCCGGTTATATGAAGGAACAGGAAAATAATGCCGGTAAGATGAAGTAACAGGGAAATTATGCCGGTAATTTGAAGGAACAGGGACATTATGTGTGTAATATGAAGGAACAGGGACGTATTGCCGGTAATATGAAGTAACAGGGACGTAATGCCGGTAATATGAAGAAATAGGGACGTAATTGCGGTAATATAGAGGAACAGGCAGATAATGCCGGTTCAAATGAGGGAACAGAGACATAATGCCGGTAAGGTGAGGGAACAGGGACATAATGCCGGTAATATGAGGGAACATGGACTTAATGCCGGTTATATGAAGGAACAGGGACATAATGCCTGTAATATGAAGGAACAGGGACAAAATGCCTGTAATATGAAGGAACAGGGACATAATGCTGGTAATATGAAGGAACAGGGACCTAATGCCGGTAATATGAAGGAATAGGGACGCAATTCTGGTAATCTGAAGGAAATGGGACGTAATGCTGGTAATATGAAGAAACAGGTACGTAATGCCTATAATATGAAGGAGCAGGGACGTAATGCCGGTAATATGAGGGAACAGGGACATAATGTCTGAAAGATGAGGGAACAGGTACATATTACCGGCATTATATCCCTGTACCCTCCTACAGTGGACCTAGTGGCAGTAATATGAAGTAACAGGAAAATAATGCCGGTAATATGAAGGAACAGGGTTGTAATGCCGATAATATTAAGAAACAGGGACCTAATGCCGGTAATGTGAAGGAACAGGGACGTAATGCCGGTAACATGAAGGAACAGGGATGTAATGCCGGTAATATGAAGGAACAGCGACATAATGCCGGTAAGATGAGGGAACAGGGACACAATTCCGGTAAGATGAGGGAACAGGGACATAATGTCTGTAATATGAGAGAACAGGGACATAAAGCCGATAATATGAAGGAACAGGGACGTAATTCCACTAATATGGAGGAACAGTGACGTAATGCCGGTAAGATGAAGGAACAAGGACAAAATGCCGGTAAGATGAGGGAACAGGGACATAATGCCAAAAATATGAAGGAACAGGGACGTAATGCCGGTAATATGAAGGAACAGGGACATAATGCCGGTTCAGATGAGGGAATATGGACATAATTTCGGTAATATGAAGGAACAGGGACGTAATGCTGGTAATATGAAGAAACAGGGACATAATGCCGGTAATATGAAGGAACCGTGAGGTAATGCCGGTAAGATAAGGGAACAGGGACATAATGCCGGTAATATGAAGGAAAGTACAGGTAGAAGCGGGAAAAGAGCTGCCGGTATTGTAAAATGAGCTTGCAATTCAAAATCTGAGTTAAGCCAATCAACGGGAGGGGGAGGGATTGGTAATGTAAATTAGCTGAGAGGAACGCCCCGGAAATGACATGTCTTACAGTTCTCTCTCTGGTCCACCCAAGGTCTATATAAAGACGCGCCCCGCGGTTCTCGGTACAATATTTCTCTTGAGCTCCAGCTTACAGGATGTCTGGTCGCGGTAAAGGAGGAAAAGGACTCGGAAAGGGCGGTGCTAAGCGGCATAGGAAGGTGCTCCGTGATAACATCCAGGGCATCACCAAGCCTGCAATCCGCCGTCTAGCTCGCAGGGGAGGCGTCAAACGCATCTCCGGTCTCATCTATGAAGAGACTCGCGGCGTGCTGAAGGTTTTCCTGGAGAACGTCATCCGTGACGCCGTCACCTACACCGAGCACGCCAAGAGGAAGACCGTCACCGCTATGGACGTGGTGTACGCGCTCAAGCGCCAGGGCCGCACTCTCTACGGCTTCGGAGGTTAATTCTGCTCCTGCTCAGCTCCATCTTACACAACACAAAAAAGGCTCTTCTCAGAGCCGCCACATCCTCTATAGATCAGCTATGATGTCTGCTGGTGACCGCTCGTGTATCTGAGCAGTGACCTTCTACTTCTATATACACGGGGGTAGGGGCTTCAGTATCACGTCGGTCTTCCAGTGAGGAGCCGGATATGTGGACTGCAGTGTGTCCCCTAATAGCGTCCTAGAAGCAGCTGACTGAATTGGGTCTTAGACCAGGGAATGTTAATCTGAAGGGAAAGAGGATCACTCGCCAGCAAGTATAGCAGTAAGGTACTCAGGCAGGAAAACACATCCTCGTAGCGGCGCTGCCGGACGCCGTTTGTGCCGATGCCTGCACGTACAGGAGTGGCAGAAACACCGCTGAATATCCGCTCAGTTGCTCATAGCGCTGTATAAGCGCACGAGCAGTGGATCAAACAGCGGACTTGCTGTGTTGCTTCTGCGGCGTCCAGCTTGCTGCTGGGCAACGTGCTTTCCGCAATCCTTGGAGAGAGGGCCAGTGTTTTCTTAGCTGCTGCCACTGCTACTAATGTTACCAGATTCTTACAACAAACAATAAATCTGTTACTGGGGCCAACTTTGACACAAGTATCGGCTCGGCCCGTATCTCATTCTGCCGGACGCCTGGGATTAATAAGGCTGCTGGCAATAAATCTGTTAACCTCTAGTACTAATAATGAATCTGTCTGCGGTCCCTATATAGGACTCACTTTATTACAGTAACGCGTGCAGTTTCTTGCAGAGCAACATTTAGTGAGACGCATTCAATGATTGAAAAAGGACAAAACTGATGCAGCAGATACGGCATTTTTCAAGATCAAAACCCAATGTTGGAGGGGCCGTGTTTTCCAAGCTGCTCTCATTGCTACAAATGTTACGAGATTTTCAAAACAAACTACCAATTTGTAGCACCAAGTTCCACATAAGTATCGACTTGCATTGTCTTGTATGTCACTTTGCCAGACTGCTGGTATAATCGAGCTGCTGGCAATACAATGACAGGAAACAGAATGCACCTATTTCTACTTCGTACTAACACTGTGCGTTGTCTATACTTAGGACTGACCTCATCCCACTAACGCATGAAGTTGCTGCAGAGTAACATATACTGAGACGCATTCGAAGAATCCAGTGAGACTGGAAGATAGAATTTAAGACACTATGTAGTCGGGGGCGGGTTGTAGATCGTGAACATGAATCACTGGAGTAGTTGTACTATTAATGTGTCCTGTACAGTATAGTTAGTGCACCAATGAGGACAGCGCCACCATCTGCACGAGGCAGTAGTGAATGTATAGGTCATGAGTAACGCAGTTCTACACCCACCGTACGGCTTCCTCTTCAATGTTTATCCCCGCGGTATATGAATTCATATGGGTAGATCTCTGTACAAGCAGAGCCACTTATCTGGCGCAGAACGTTTACATATCGGAGATCAGCGGTGAGCTCTGTTCTAAGGACCATGTGGGCGGCTCTTAAAAGAGCCTTTGTGGTTAAATGTGGGATAAGCGGCGCTCACTTGCTCTTGGCGCTTTTGCTGCTCTCGGTCTTCTTGGGCAGCAGAACGGCCTGGATGTTGGGCAGGACGCCTCCCTGAGCGATGGTCACACCACCCAGCAGCTTGTTGAGCTCCTCGTCATTGCGCACGGCCAGCTGCAGGTGACGGGGGATGATTCGGGTCTTCTTGTTGTCCCGGGCGGCATTTCCGGCCAGTTCCAGGATCTCAGCGGTCAGATATTCCAGCACAGCGGCCAGGTAGACCGGAGCGCCGGCGCCGACCCTCTCAGCGTAGTTACCCTTGCGGAGAAGTCTGTGCACACGACCGACAGGGAACTGAAGTCCTGCCCGGGATGAGCGGGTCTTGGCTTTAGCCCGCACTTTGCCTCCTTGCTTTCCTCTTCCAGACATGTCTATTATCTGATCAGATCTAACGGCTGCGCTCCCACCGTCACTTCTTATACCCGGATGGAGCAGAGAGCTTCTTCTCTGAGTGGCCGCATCTAAAACTGATATTCAACGCCAGACACTGTAGCCAATGAGGAAGTAGAATATTTCTATAGACTCGCAGATAACACCACGCCCCCTCCTCCGTCTCTACCAATAGGAACATCTCCCGCCTGAACTCGAATGGAGCAGGAATAAAGCAGCAGCGGCGGCTTCTTCTCATTAGGCGCCAAGTAATGTGCCCCGTCCCCGCAGGAAGGACCCAAAGGCTCTTCTAAGAGCCCCCCACCAAGTCTACAACAGAGTAGCGCAGAGCTGCTGCTGCTGCATTAGGGTCTTGTTATCTGCGGGCTGCACGGGCTGATTCTTCTCCATCCAACGATACCGTGAAATGCACAATTCCAAAGTACCAATCTCCAGTATAAAGGGGGTGACGTACAAACATGTAACACGTCTTTATTACATCCGTATCGTTCCCGAATTACCGGCATTATGTCCCTGTCCTCTCATGTGACCGGCATGTCCTATGTAGGAGGGTACAGGGACACAATGCCGGTAACATGTCCCTGTTCCCTCATCTTCCAGACATTATGTCCTTGTTTCTTATTATTACCGGCATTACGTCCCTGTTCCTACTTATTACCGGCATTATGTCCCTGTTCCTTCATATTACCGCATTATGTCCCTATTCTATTACAACGTGTAGAAGAAACCAGAGACTGCTCCAATAACCAGGCATAGACACCAGAGTCTGCTCCACCTGTATTAAAAGAAGCCCTCACAGACAAGAAATAGAGGCTGTTCCACTTGTATTACAATACCCGGCACAGAGGATACACCAGAGTCTGCTCCACTTGTATTACAATACCCGGCACAGAGGAGACACCAGAGTCTGCTCCACTTGTATTACAACACCCGGCACAGACGAGACACCAGAGTCTGCTCCACCTGTATTACAATACACGGCACAGAGGAGACACCAGAGTCTGCTCCGCCTGTATTACAATACCCGGCACAGACGAGACACCAGAGTCTGCTCCTCCTGTATTACAATACACGGCACAGAGGAGACACCAGAGTCTGCTCCGCCTGTATTACAATACCCGGCACAGAGGATACACCAGAGTCTGCTCCACTTGTATTACAATACCCGGCACAGAGGAGACACCAGAGTCTGCTCCACTTGTATTACAACACCCGGCACAGACGAGACACCAGAGTCTGCTCCACCTGTATTACAATACACGGCACAGAGGAGACACCAGAGTCTGCTCCGCCTGTATTACAATACCCGGCACAGACGAGACACCAGAGTCTGCTCCTCCTGTATTACAATACACGGCACAGAGGAGACACCAGAGTCTGCTCCGCCTGTATTACAATACACGACACAGAGGAGACACCAGAGTCTGCTCCGCCTGTATTACAATAACCACCCTTTATCCAGTCCTCACCAGTGTGATTACTTGTTCTCTATCGTCGACAAGCAGTTTCCCTGGCATCTGTTATAAATCGGACTACTACCCTCATCATTGTTATTTACAGATGTCCCATGCTTCCTTCCGTCTCCTAATGTACAATGTTCCGTTTCTTCTGGACAGTGTGATATTATGACGGGTCATCTGCCCGCAGGATCCGTGTCCCGGCTTCATCACACACGGCAATGTCCCTCCCTGTCCGGCAGCCACATAATGTATGAAGCAGCATCTGCACCGACACGAGAGCGGCCGCACATAGAACAGGGGGACTAGCGGGAGGCCAGACAATAGCAGGCACAGCTCTGTTGTAGACAAGGTGGGTGGCTCTTAGAAGAGCCTTTGTGTTCTTACTGCAGGGACGGGGCACATTACTTGGCGCTGGTGTACTTGGTGACGGCCTTGGTGCCCTCGGACACGGCGTGCTTGGCCAGCTCTCCAGGCAGCAGCAGGCGCACGGCAGTCTGGATCTCCCGGGAGGTGATGGTGGAGCGCTTGTTGTAGTGAGCCAGGCGGGAGGCTTCCCCTGCGATGCGCTCGAAGATGTCATTGACGAAGGAGTTCATGATGCCCATAGCCTTGGACGAGATGCCGGTGTCAGGGTGGACCTGCTTGAGCACCTTGTACACGTAAATGGCGTAGCTCTCCTTCCTGCTCTTTCTCCGCTTCTTACCGTCCTTCTTCTGTGTCTTGGTCACGGCTTTCTTGGAGCCCTTCTTGGGCGCCGGGGCAGACTTGGCGGGCTCAGGCATGATAACACACTGCGATCTACTCACAACTGAGATAATGGAATGCTTTACCCTCCCACCGCTGCTGTATTTATACACGGGCTATGCAAATGAGCAACGCTGGCTGACCGCTGTTCTACTGGAAGAGCAAGTCATGTGACCTATGGAATCGTCATAAGCCACTCCCAGTGCAGCTAATTGGTGGTTTCCACGAGTCTGTTCTCTGTTGGTGGATTTAAAGGGGTTGTCCCAAGTTGAGTCAAATTTTTTTTTTATACATTCTAAGCAGGAAATTAATTTTAAAACATTTGGTGTTAAAAAAAATTTAAAATTAATTTCCTAAGTGCCTTTTTTTTACACTTGATAACTCAGCAAGTGCTGGTTATCTTTTCTAAAAAGGGGCGTGAGCGGCTCGATGTCAATCAAGACGCTCCGCTCTGCAGTGTGCGCGCTCCCGATGTTGCTAGATACTGTAGTTCTAGCAACATCTGGAGAATGTTCGTCTCAAGCGGGCATGGTAAGCCCGATTGAGACGAACTTACCGTGTAGTGTAGTGTATTGTAGATACACTACACTACACTACACTACATTCACCCCGTTTCGGCAAACAACTTCTCCCCCCCCCCAACCCTGTCACTACATGTAATGTTTGTACCCGCCGCATCAGTGCTGCATCAGCACCCGGCGAACAACTAAAAATATATAAAAAAAATAAACTCACCTAAGACGTTCAAACGGCGCTCTGAACGGTCCCGTCACTTGCCATCTTCCTTCTTCTTGGCGCCGCTCGCATTCATAGTAACAATGCGTTGTGGCGCTGATGATGTAATCATATCAGGCCCATGTGATTACGTTATCTGCGCCCACCGCTCTGTTATTGTGAATGGGAGAAGAAAAGTGACGGGACCGTTCAGCTCTTCGTGGGAACGTCTTAGGTGAGTTTATTTTTGTATTTATGTTGTCATGTATGTGTATATGTGCATGTATGCATGTATGTATGTATGTATGTATGTTTGCATGTATGTATGTATGTATGTATGTTTTCTTGTATGTATGTTGACATGTTTGTATGTGTATATGTGCATGTATGTGTATATGTGCATGTATGTTTGCATGTATGTATGTTTGCATGTATGCATGTATGTTTGCTTGTATGTATGTATGTATGTATGTATGTTTGCATGTATGTATGTATGTTTTCTTGTATGTATGTTGACATGTTTGTATGTGTATATGTGCATGTATGTGTATATGTGCATGTATGTTTGCATGTATGTATGTTTGCATGTATGCATGTATGTTTGCTTGTATGTATGTTTGCTTGTATGTATGTTTGCTTGTATGTATGTATGTATGTTTGCTTGTATGTATGTTGTCATGTTTGTATGTGCATGTATGTATGTATGTATGTATGTTTGCATGTATGTATGTTTTCATGTATGTATGTTTGCATGTATGTATGTATGTTTGCTTGTATGTATGTATGTTTGTTTGCATGTATGTTTGCATGTATGTATGTTTGCATGTATGTATGTTTGCATGTATGTTTGTATGTATGTATGTTTGCTTGTATGTATGTTTTCATGTATGTATGGTGTCATGTTTGTATGTGTATATGTGCATGTATGTTTGCATGTATTTATGTTTTCATGTATGTATGTTTTCATGTATGTATGTTTGCTTGTATGTATGTTTGTATGTATGTTTTCTTGTATGTATGTTGTCATGTTTGTATGTGTATATGTGCATGTGTGTATATGTGCATGTATGTTTGCATGTATGTATGTATGTTTGCTTGTATGTATGTATGTATGTTTGCTTGTATGTATGTTTGCTTGTATGTATGTTGTCATGTTTGTATGTGTATGTATGTGTATATGTGCATGTATGTTTGCATGTATGTATGTTTTCATGTATGTATGCATGTTTGCATTTATGTATGCTTGCATGTATGTTTGCATGTATGTATGTTTGCTTGTATGTATGTTTTCTGTATGTATGTATGTTGTCATGTTTGTATGTGTATATGTGCATGTATGTTTGCATGTATGTATGTTTGCATGTATGTATGTTTTCATGTATGTATGTTTGCATGTATGTATGTTTGCATGTATGTATGTTTGCATGTATGTATGTATGTATGTATGTATTTATTTTTGCTTGTATGTATGTTTGCTTGTATGTATGTTTGCATGTATGTATGTTTGCATGTATGTATGTTTGCATGTATGTATGTTTGCTTGTATGTATGTTTTCTTGTATGTATGTATGTTGTCATGTTTGTATGTGTATATGTTTATGTATGTTTGCATGTATGTATGTTTTCATGTATGTATGCAAGTATGTTTTCATGTATGTATGTTTGCATGTATGTATGCATGTATGTTTGCATGTATGTATGTTTGCATGTATGTATGTTTGCTTGTATGTATGTTTGCTTGTATGTATGTTTGCTTGTATGTATGTTTGCATGTATGTATGTTTGCTTGTATGTATGTATGTTTGCTTGTATGTATGTTTGCTTGTATGTATGTATGTTTGCTTGTATGTATGTTTGCATGTATGTATGTTTTCATGTATGTATGCATGTTTGCATTTATGTATGTTTGCATGTATGTATGTTTGCATGTATGTATGTTTGCTTGTATGTATGTTTGCTTGTATGTATGTTTGCTTGTATGTATGTTTGCATGTATGTATGTTTGCTTGTATGTATGTATGTTTGCTTGTATGTATGTTTGCTTGTATGTATGTATGTTTGCTTGTATGTATGTTTTCATGTATGTATGTTGTCATGTTTGTATGTGTATATGTGCATGTATGTTTGCATGTATGTATGTTTGCATGTATGTATGTTTGCATGTATGTATGTTTGCATGTATGTATGTTTGCATGTATTTATGTTTGCATGTATGTATGTTTGCATGTATGTATGTATGTTTGCTTGTATGTATGTTTGCATGTATGTATGTTTGCTTGTATGTATGTTTTCTTGTATGTATGTTTGTTGTCATGTTTGTATGTGTATATGTTTATGTATGTTTGCATGTATGTATGTTTTCATGTATGTATGCAAGTATGTTTTCATGTATGTATGTTTGCATGTATGTATGTTTGCTTGTATGTATGTTTGCTTGTATGTATGTTTGCATGTATGTATGTTTGCATGTATGTATGTTTGCATGTATGTATGTTTGCTTGTATGTATGTATGTATGTTTGCTTGTATGTATGTTTGCATGTATGTATGTTTGCATGTATGTATGTTTGCATGTATGTATGTATGTTTGCTTGTATGTATGTTTGCATGTATGTATGTTTGCTTGTATGTATGTTTTCTTGTATGTATGTTTGTTGTCATGTTTGTATGTGTATATGTTTATGTATGTTTGCATGTATGTATGTTTGCATGTATGTATGCATGTATGTTTGCATGTATGTATGTTTGCATGTATGTATGTTTGCTTGTATGTATGTTTGCTTGTATGTATGTTTGCATGTATGTATGTTTGCATGTATGTATGTTTGCATGTATGTATGTTTGCTTGTATGTATGTATGTATGTTTGCTTGTATGTATGTTTGCATGTATGTATGTTTGCATGTATGTATGTTTGCATGTATGTATGTTTGCATGTATGTATGTATGTTTGCTTGTATGTATGTATGTTTGCTTGTATGTATGTTTGCATGTTTGTATGTTTGCATGTATGTATGTATGTTTGCATGTATGTATGTTTGCATGTATGTATGTTTGCATGTATGTATGTTTGCATGTATGTATGTATGCATGTATGTTTGCTTGTATGTATGTATGTTGTCATGTTTGTATGTGTATATGTGCATGTATGTATGTATGTATGTTTGTTTGTATAAATGTCTGTATGGCCATGTATGATACTGTCTGCTGGCGCCCTGTATCTAAGCCAACTTTGCCGCAGGCTTCTATACATGGTATAACAGTCAGTATCACACATGAAAGTGAAACTAAGCCTACGACATGTTTTATTTCATTTTTTTTTATATATTTTTGATTTTTTTACAGGTTTGGTGTTTGGACTACGTCGGTTTCGAGGACTACTTAGATGACGCTTTTTTTTTCATCAATAAAATGGTTAATGAGGGTTGTGTTGGGGTTGCTTTATTTCAATTAAATATTTTATCTATATCTTTGTGTTTTATTTTCAAGTTTTATTACTATCACTTTAGTAATGGCCGCTGTCTGAGTGACAAGGTCCATTACTAAGGGGAGGCTTAGTGTTAGCCGGTACAGAGGCTAACACTAACCACCATTATTACCCCGGTACCCACCACCACCAGGGGAGCCGGGAAGAGCTGGGTACGATCCAGTACCCGACCATCTGTTGTGATGGTCGGGCTCTGGGGCGGCCGCAGGCTGGTATTATGAGGCTGGGAAGGGCCAAAAACAGTGGACCTTCCCACCCTTGTAATGCTAGGCTGCTGCTGATGTGTTGTATCTGGCTGGTTATAAAAATGGGGGGGGGACCCCACGTCATTTTTTTTTATTATTTATTTATTATTTTTATTAAAAAGACATGGGGTTCCATCCAATTTATCATAAACAGCCACAAACAACACAGTGTTATTAGCCTGGGAATGTACTAAACCAGTGGCCCCTCCCACCCGTGTAATGCCAGGCTGCTGCGGCCTTGTATATGGCTGGTTATTAAACATGTGGGGGACCCAACGTCTATTGTTAAATTTAAAAAAAAAACGACGTGGGGGTCCCCCACATTTTTATAACCAGCCCGATACAACACAGCAGCAGCAGCCTAGCATTACAAGGGTGGGAAGGTCCACTGTTTTTGGCCCTTCCCAGCCTCATAATACCAGACTACGGCCGCCCCAGTACCCGACCATCACAACAGATGGTCGGGTACTGGATCGTACCAAGCTCTTCCCGGCACCCCTGGTGGTGGTGGGTACCGGGGTAATGATGGGTGGTTAGTGCTAGCCTCTGCAACGGCTAACACTAAGTACCGCCTTAATAATGGACGCTGTCAATCAGCCAACTGCCATTATCTAGGCACTAATAAAGTTTGAAAAAAAAACACAAAGACAATTTTTTTTTATTGAAATAAGAAATCCCCAACAAAACCCTCGTTAACCATTTTATTAAAATTTTCAAAAAACGTTGATCTACGCAGTAGTCCAACGAATCGAAGACGTAGTCCAATTGGTACATCAAAATCTGCAACAACATTAAAAAAAAGTTATCAATGTGAACAATACCGATACTTATACTCTCCTACACACACACAAACAACCACACACAAACATATACACAAACACATATAAACACACACCCATATATTACACAAACACACACATACACATACACACAAACATATACACAAACACACACACACACACACACACACACACACACACACACATGTACACAAACACCCATATATACACAAACACACAAACATACACACAAACATATACACAAACACACATATACACAAACACACACACACACACATACACAAACATGCACACATATACACAAACACATATACACAAACACACACACACATATACACAAACATGCACACATATACACAAACACATATACACAAACACACACATATACACAAACACCCATATATACACAAACACACACATATACAAAAACACACAAACATATACACATGCACAAACACACCCATATATACACAAACACACACACATAAACTCCAAAAAACACACATACACACACAAACCTATACACAAACACATGTACACAAACACACAAATATACATATACAAAAATACACAAACATATACACACAAACATATACACATATGCACAAACACACCCATATATACACACACACACACACACACACACACACACACACACATAAACACAAACACATATACACAAACACACGTACACAAACACACCCATATATACACAAACACGGCCATATATACACAAACACGTCCATATATACACAAACACACACATATATACACAAACACACACACATATACACAAACACACGTATACAAAAACACACACAAACATACACACAAACCTATACACATATGCACAAACACACCCATATATACACAAACACACACATATACACACAAACATATACACATATACACACAAACATATGTACACAAACACACCCATATATACACAAACACAAACCCACACATATACAAAAACACACACACACAAACATACACACAAACATATACACACAGACACACATATACACACACACATACACACACACACGCACACATATACACAAACACATGTACACAAACACACCCAAATATACAAACACACATACACAAACACACACACACAAACACATACACAAACACACCCATATATACACAAACACGCCCATATATACACAAACACACCCATATATACACAAACACACCCATATATACACAAACACATATACACAAACACACACGTATACAAAAACACACAAACATACACACAAACCTATACACATATGCACAAACACACCCATATATACACAAACACACACAAACATATACACATATACACACAAACATATGTACACAAGCACACCCATATAAACACAAACCCACACATACAAAAACACACACACACACGCACACAAACATATACACACAAACATATACACAAACACACCCATATATATATACACACACACACACACACACAAACACACATATACACAAAAATATACACAAACACACCCATATATACACTCACACATAAACACACACACACACACAAACACATATACACAAACACACCCATATATACACTCACACATAAACACACACACACACACATATACACACTTACCTTTAGCGGAGCGCAGACTTCTCCTTGCGACGGGTGCCTTCCACTGCATCTTCTGCGCATGCGCCGAGATGCGCGTTCACGAGCAAATGACATCCTCTGCTCAGGGCGCAGAGGATGTCTTTAGGCATGCGCGGCCACCGCTAAAGGTAAATAGCGGTGGCCGGGAACCTAGGCAACGAGCAGGATACAAAGAGGGACCGACCGCAACTTCAATCAACGATATCATGAAAACGACATCGCTGGACGACGGACAGGTAATTAGAATTCTTCTTATTTTTACATGGGGGAGCTTTATAGCTCCATTTATCAACTTGGGACAACCCCTTTAAATCTATCCGATCACAGGAGCTGGTGAGCGGTGCAGTAGTTAACTACTGCCTCGTGCAGATGATGGCGCTGTCCTCATTGATGCACTAACTATACTGTACAGGACACATTAATAGTACAACTACTCCAGTGATTCGTGTTCATGATCTACAACTCGCCCCCGACTACATAGTGTCTTAAATTATATCTTCCAGTCTCAAGAGCTTTGTCACAATTCGGTCCCCCTGAAGTATAACCACCATCATCCCAGGTGTTTAGGCTAAGATTCCATCCCCGCGTCATGTACGGATAAGAGCAGTTCCTAAACTACAAAGGAGAAGTCCTACGAGGGGTCTGCGGCAATGCTTTATATATACAGGAGACGCTATTAGGGTAACAAACCCTTCCTCTCAAGGACTCTTATTGCTTCTAATTCTGCCCTGGTGTACACCACCAACTAAATGTGAACAAATGAGAAAGGGAGGGGAAGAGAAGGGCAAGAAGCGCACGGATCAAAGGATCTCTTGAATTAGGGTATGTTCACACGGCCTATTTACGGACGTAATTCGGGCGTTTTTGCCCCGAATTACGTCTGAAAATAGCGCCTCAATAGCGCTGACAAACATCTGCCCATTGAAAGCAATGGGCAGACGTTTGTCTGTTCACACGAGGCGTATATTTACGCGCCGCTGTCAAATGACGGCGCGTAAATAGACGCCCGCGTAGAAGAAGTGACCTGTCACTTCTTTGGCCGTAATTGGAGCCGCTATTCATTGACTCCAATGAATAGCAGCGCTAATTACGGCCGTAATTGACGCGGCGTTCAAGCGCCTGCACATGCCGGTACGGCTGAAATTACGGGGATGTTTTCAGGCTGAAACATCCCCGTAATTTCAGCCGTTACGGACCCCCGCCGTGTGAACATACCCTTAAGAAAAAATATCGATCAATAAAACAACGAGCTTAGAGGTATATTCTACCTAAGGGTATGTTCACACGGCCTATTTACGGACGTAAATCGGGCGTTTTTGCCCCGAATTACGCCCGAAAATAGCGCCTCAATAGCGCTGACAAACATCTGCCCATTGAAAGCAATGGGCAGACGTTTGTCTGTTCACACGAGGCGTATATTTACGCGCCGCTGTCAAATGACGGCGCGTAAATTGACGCCCGCGTCAAAGAAGTGACCTGTCACTTCTTTGGCCGTAATTAGAGCCGTTATTCATTGACTCCAATTAATAGCAGCGCTAATTACGGCCGTAATTGACGCGGCGTACAAGCGCCTGCACATGCCGGTACGGCTGAAATTACGGGGATGTTTTCAGGCTGAAACATCCCCGTAATTTCAGCCGTTACGGACCCCCGCCGTGTGAACATACCCTAACAGGGAAGAGGTGAACGGTCCCTGTGTAGAGAACACCCCATTTAATGAACAAAGCCCATTCAGCATTGTGACTTATCGTAGATGAAGGGGAATAAAAGGGAAAGGTACATAAATCAAATATCAAAAGTGGGGGCATAAAGGGGACAAACTGGGCTGTAATGTTCGTCTCCCTCAAGTACCGCACTATTGGAGCTCTGATATTAGATGTTACTTCTGAATAGAGCTGCATCAATTTGTCCTTTTCATTCTCTGAATGCGTCTCAGTAAATGTTACTCTGCAGCAACTTCATGCGTTAGTGGGATGAGGTGAGTCCTAAGTATAGACAACGCGCAGTGTTAGTACGAAGTAGAAATAGGTGCATTCTGTTTCCTGTCATTGTATTGCCAGCAGCGCGATTATACCAGCAGTCTGGCAAAGTGACATACAAGACAATGCAAGTCCATACTTATGTGGAACTTGGTGCTACAAATTGGTAGTTTGTTTTGAAAATCTCGTAACATTTGTAGCAATGAGAGCAGCTTGGAAAACACGGCCCCTCCAACATTGGGTTTTGATCTTGTAAAATGCCGTATCAGCTGCATCAGTTTTGTCCTTTTTCATTCATTGAATGCGTCTCACTAAATGTTGCTCTGCAAGGGCGGGTTCACACATAGCGGAATTTCACTTAAATTCCGCTGCGGACACTCCGCAGCGTTAATCCGCAGCGGAGCCGTTTCTCCATTGACTTTCACTTTAATTTAGCAGTGTTCGTTTACACGATGCGTACAATTCCGCTGCGGAGCATAGGCTGCGGAGCGGAATTTGGTGTCCGCAGCATGCTCTGTCTGTTGCGGAGCAGTGGCGGACTGGTTGCGGACTCATGGCGGAATTTCTCCATTGACTTCAAAGGAGAGTCAAAATTCCGCAATGAAGTCCGCAGATCTTATGTGTGCTGCGGAGCGTATTGTTTTTACTACCATGACATTTCTTCATTCTGGCTGGACCTATGTATTTCTAGGTCTACAGCCAGACTGAGGAAGTCAATGGGGCTCCCGTAATGACGGGAGCGTTGCTAGGAGACGTCTGTAAATAGTCACTGTCCAGGGTGCTGAAAGAGTTACGCGATCGGCAGTAACTGTTTCTGCACCCGGGACAGTGACTACCGATCTCAATATACATGTATCTGTAAAAAAAAATATAAGTTCATACTTACCGAGAACTCCCTGCGTCTGTCTCCAGTCCGGCCTCCCAGGATGACGTTTCAGTGTAAGTGACGGCTGCAGCCAATCACAGGCCAAGCACAGGCTGCAGCGGTCACATGGACTGGAGCGTCATCCAGGGAGGTCGGGCCGGATGCCGAAAGAGGGACGCGTCACCAAGACAACGGGCGGTAAGTATGAATTTCTTTGACTTTCACTAGGGAAAGTGCTGTCCCTTCTCTCTATCCTGCACTGAATAAGGAGAAGAGAAGCACTTTTCCTGCAGTCCGCAGCGGCCAGTCCGCATCAATTTTCTGCACATTTTGTGCAGATCCGCTGCAGAATCTGCAACGCAGATTCTGTGCGGCATTGATGCGGACAGTTGCGGAGGAATTCCGCCATGTGTGGTCATGCCCCAAGAAACTGCACGCGTTACTGTAATAAAGTGAGTCCTATATAGGGACAGCAGACAGATTCATTATTAGTACTAGAGGTTAACAGATTTATTGCCAGCAGCCTTATTAATCCCAGCCGTCCGGCAGAATGAGACACGGGCCGAGCCGATACTTGTGTCAAAGTTGGTCCCAGTAACAGATTTATTGTTTGTTGTAAGAATCTGGTAACATTAGTAGCAGTGACAGCAGCTAAGAAAACACTGGCCCTCTCTCCAAGGATTGCGGAAAGCACGTTGCCCAGCAGCAAGCTGGACGCCGAAGAAGCAACACCGCAAGTCAGCTGTTTGATCCACTGCTCGGGCGCTTATACAGCGGATATTCAGCGGTGAGTTTCTGCCACTCCTGTACGTGCAGGCATCGGCACAAACGGCGTCCGGCAGCGCCGCTACGAGGATGTGTTTTCCTGCCGGAGGATCACTCGGCAGCAAGTATAGCACTAAGGTACTCTTTCCCTTCACATTAACATTCCCTGGTCTAAGACCCAATTCAGTCAGCTGCTTCTAGGACGCTATTAGGGGACACACTGCAGTCCACATACCCGGCTCCTCACTGGAAGACAAAGGTGGAAGCCCCTACCCCCGTGTATATAGAAGTAGAAGGTCACTGCTCAGATACACGAGCGGTCACCATCAGACATCATAGCTGATCTATAGATGATGTGGCGGCTCTGAGAAGAGCCTTTGTGTTGTGTAAGATGGAGCAGAACAGGAGCAGAATTAACCTCCGAAGCCGTAGAGAGTGCGGCCCTGGCGTTTGAGCGCGTACACCACGTCCATAGCGGTGACGGTCTTCCTCTTAGCGTGCTCGGTGTAGGTGACGGCGTCACGGATGACGTTCTCCAGGAAAACCTTCAGGACGCCGCGAGTCTCTTCATAGATGAGACCGGAGATGCGTTTGACGCCTCCCCTGCGAGCTAGACGGCGGATTGCAGGCTTGGTGATGCCCTGGATGTTATCACGGAGCACCTTCCTGTGCCGCTTAGCACCGCCCTTTCCGAGACCTTTTCCTCCTTTACCGCGACCAGACATCCTGTAAGCTGGAGCTAAAGAGAAATATTGTACCGAGAACGGCGGGGCGCGTCTTTATATAGACCTTGGGTGGACCAGAGAGAAAACTGTTATTTATGTCACTTCCGGGGCGTTTCTTTCAGTAAATTCACATTACCAATCCCTCACCCTCCCTTTGATTGGCTTAACTCAGATTTTGAATTTCACGTTCATTTTACAATACCGGCCGCTCTTTTCCCGTTTATAGCGCGACTGCTGTGTAATCTCTATCTGCCCCAAATCTAAAGAGTAATGTTAAGGGAAACAAGGAACAAGCGTGACGTCTTGGATTAGTATGGCGGCTGCTCGTTATCTGCCGTCTGGTTCAGGATTTGTGTGCCCGCAGATCACCCCTCAGGCCACCAGCACCACAACGGCTTTATAGAATGAATAGGGAGGAGAAGACTCGGGCAGTGTTAATGGGTTTAGATCTGATTTACAACGGTGACCAGAACTACACCCGATGATCATGACCTCACAGAATAAGAGTAGAATTCCCCTGCGCTTGTGTTCACACCGGGCGGAGGATACCTGCTCCCCCACCCTACACGCTGCGCCTGGTTTGCCTTTACAAGGAGTAGGGAACAAGGACTCCGCACACACTGGTCAGCGGAGGATCATTAGCCGCACATAACGGCGTCATTCCTCGCAGCAGCAGCGGAGGTTATTATCGGAAGAGCGATGTGCGGTCATCAGTGAGGAGTGGGGCGTGTTATCACTGCGATACAGCCGGAGAGGGAGGTGAGGAATACAGCGCAGACATCCGGCATAACACATGACAGGACTGCTGAAAGGGCCGGATAACGTGAGTGCTAGAGACGGGGACTGGCTATAGTGTAAATGGCGCTAACTAAGCACTGAAAAGGGTTAACATGGCACCTCCACATATTAATAGCAGAGCACAGAGAAGCCAGCGCCCCGGTAGAATAACGGATGAAAAGGATTCAGCTCGTTTGAGGGAGAATTTGGTGGCTCTGAAAAGAGCCTTTGTGTTGTAGTCTGTGCCGGGTTCAGACCTAAGCCCTCTCCCCACGAATCCTGCGGGCCAGTTGAATGTCTTTGGGCATGATGGTGACCCTCTTGGCGTGGATGGCGCACAGGTTGGTATCCTCAAACAGTCCGACCAGATAAGCCTCGCTGGCCTCCTGCAGAGCCATGACTGCTGAGCTCTGGAAGCGCAGATCGGTCTTGAAGTCCTGAGCGATCTCTCGCACCAGGCGCTGGAAGGGCAGCTTACGGATAAGAAGCTCGGTGGACTTCTGGTAGCGGCGGATTTCACGGAGAGCGACTGTGCCCGGGCGGTAACGATGAGGCTTCTTCACTCCGCCGGTAGCGGGAGCGCTCTTCCGTGCAGCTTTAGTAGCCAGCTGCTTGCGGGGCGCTTTCCCGCCGGTGGATTTACGCGCAGTCTGCTTTGTTCTGGCCATAGCTCTCCAACAACGTGCACACTAGTAGACTGATACGAGGAGAGGAAAGCGCAGAGTATTTATACACTTGAGCGTGTCCTCATTGGTCCGTGAAAGGCACACCCCTACATTCTATTGGCTTGTTCATAAAAAATATGCGCCCGACAAAGCAAATGTGATATTCGCGACCAATCACCGTTCCGAAGAGGCGGACACCGGTTTACATGATGTCCAGACGCAGCTTGTACAGCAGGGGGCGTTAATAAGATCATTTCTCCAGCTCTCTGCGAATTAGTTATCATCAGTAACAGCTCACTGTATTTCCATGTCCGCAGATCACGTACACAGCGTTATATAAGAGACTACTTCCCCATCATCCGCCGCTGCAGTGGTTTTATAGATCACACAAAAGGAAAATCCCCCACCCCATCCTTACACAGGACACTGTGCCCCACATCCAGAGGCAGCATATAAGGGTCACCATCCACCACGTGTAATGAGGAGCAGGGGACATTGTGCTCTATTTACACCGGAGAGAGTGTAAACCATCGGCCTCCTTCACGTGGATCCTGTGCTGTAAGCTACAAGTCTATTGCTGCCCCGGTCCTTATTCACACATTACACCTGGTGGACTGTGACCTGATAAACTCTGCCTGGATGTTACACCATAGTGACGGGACGGACACTGTGGAGGTCTGGATACAGCAGCTATGGCGTTCAGCGCAGATGACCAGAAATGACACTTGTCATAGAGTAACAGGGACATGAAGCTCCTCCGTGCACACGCGATGATAGCGCCTCCTTTATCTCAGGATCGCGCTGCTGTCTGTACCGGAGGAAACAGCGGCCAGTGATCATACAGCTCTGCCGGGGAGAAGGTGGTGGCTCTGAAAAGAGCCTTTGTGGGACAAGTAGCGGGCGGCTCTCGGTTATTTCTTCGTCACGGTCTTCCTGGACTTAGACGCCTTCTTAGCCGGAATCTTGGCAGCTTTCTTAGCCGGACTCTTGGCAGCTTTCTTAGCCGGACTCTTGGCAGCTTTCTTAGCCGGACTCTTGGCAGCTTTCTTAGCCGGACTCTTGGCAGCTTTCTTAGCCGGACTCTTGGCAGCTTTCTTAGCCGGACTCTTGGCAGCTTTCTTAGCCGGACTCTTGGCAGCTTTGGGCTTTGCCGCCTTCTTTGCTGGGCTCTTTGTTATTTTCTTGGGGGCAGGTTTTGGCTTCTTGGGGCTCTTCGCCACCTTCTTGGCAGCGGCAGGCCTCTTGGCCTTTGTCAGGCTCTTGGCCGGAGTCTTCTTCGGGGATTTGGCAGCAGCCGCCGGCTTCTTCTTGACCGCTTTGTCCTTAGTCTCCAGTTGCTTCTTGTTCAGCTTGAAGGAGCCGGAGGCGCCGCTGCCTTTCACCTGGAGAAGGGTTTCCTTGGTCACCAGAGTCTTGAGCGCCATCTTCAGGCGGCTGTTGTTCTTGTCTACATCGTATCCTCCAGCAGCCAGAGCCTTCTTCAGGGCGGCCAGAGACACCCCACTGCGCTCTTTGGAGGCGGACACGGCTTTCATGATGAGCTCGGACACGCTGGGACCGGAGGGTTTTTTGGTTTTCTTGGCGCCCCCTGCTGCAGGTTTTTTCGGCTGATTCTTGGATTTGGCGGCCGGCTCGGTGAGAGGAACAGCGGCGGCTGGTGCGGTCTCTGCCATCGTATAACACGGGAATCCACTAAAACAATTATTCTGCGAGGGAAAAACTCTGAGAACAGAGATGGGGGCGCCTCTTATATGTACAGCAGCTGCTCGGTGATTGGCTGCGATTGTCCTGAGCGTCTATTGGCTGACACTGATCACATGTCCTCCCTTTCCTCATCTGACAGGAGTGAAGCTCCGCTCTCCCCTTGTGCTTCCCTGCCCGGGATAAGAGCCCTTTCCGACTAGTAGCGGCCGGGCGAGCGGGCTCTCTACGTGACTTCCCCCTCCCTGACATTCCCCTACTCATTTCTAGCCTTCACTGGCAGAGATGCTGGGAAGGAGCCGGGTGGAGGCCCCGGGATCTCTGCCATAGTTCTGCCGATCTGCACGTCGCTGTGATCGGACAAGATAAATGTGTTTGCGGGAGCTCGTTCCCTCTATTCCCGACACTTGTCACTATCACAGGGTTCTTTACCACAATGTCTAACGTGCGGGAAGCTGATTGTCCGATGCGGGGGCGACCTGGAGCTGCAGAGAGCCCAGAAGGGTAACCCGGCACAGACGCGATGTCGGAGTGTCTTCCGCCTGTCTTACTGTAACTTGGCACAGAGGAGACACCAGAAACTGCTCCACCTGTGTTACAATAACCCAGCACAGAGGAAACACCAGAGTTTGCTCTACCTATGTTACAATAAGTCGTCAGAGGCAAGACACCAGCGTCTGCTCCACCTGTATTACAACTTCCCAGCACATAAAAGGCACAAGTCTGCTCCTCCTTTACTAAAATAACCTGACACAGGCCAGACCCCAAAACCTGCTCCTCCAGCAGTACATTACCCGGACACAGACAGGACACTAGAGACTTCTCCACCTGTATAACTATAACCTAGCACAGAGGAGGGAACAGACACTGTGTGTTCCTCTCGTACTACATTAAGCCGGCAAAAGACAAGACACCGTAGTATTGTCCCTGTCCCCTAATATTACGGCCATTATGTCTCCTGCAGGAGGGTACAGGGACACAATGCCGGTAATATGTCCCTGTTCCCTCATCTTCGAGGCATTATGTCCCTGTTCCTTCATATTACCGGCTTTATGTCCCTGTTCCCTCATCTACCAGGCATTATGCCCCTGTTCCCTCATATTACAGGCATTATGTCCCTGTTCCTTCATATTACAGGCATTATGTCCCTGTTCCTTCACATTACAGGCTTTATGTCCCTGTTCCCTCATCTACCAGGCATTATGCCCCTGTTCCCTAATATTACAGGCATTATGTCCCTGTTCCTTCATATTACAGGCATTATGTCCCTGATCCTTCATATTACAGGCTTCATGTCCCTGTTCCTTCATATTACAGGCTTTATGTCCCTGTTCCCTTATATTACAGGCATGATGTCCCTGATCCTTCATATTACAGGCTTCATGTCCCTGTTCCTTCATATTACCGGCATTATGTCCCTGTTCCCTCATCTTACAGGCATGATGTCCCTGTTCCTTCATAATACCGGCATTATGTCCCTGTTCCTTCATATTAGAGGCTTTATGTCCCTGTTCCCTTATATTACAGGCATTATGTCCCTTATCCTTCATATTACAGGCTTCATGTCCCTGTTCCTTCATATTACTGGCATTATGTCCCTGTTCCCTCATCTTACAGGCATGATGTCCCTGTTCCTTCATAATACCGGCATTATGTCCCTGTTCCCTCATATTACTGGCATTATGTCCCCTGTAGGAGGGTACAGGGACATAATGCCGGTAATATGTCCCTGTTTCCTCATCTTACAGGCATTATGTCCCTGTTCCTTCATATTACCGGCTTTATGTCCCTGCTCCCTCATTTTACAGACATTATGTCCCTGTTCCCTCATCTTACTGCCATTATCTCCCTGTTCCTTCTAATTACCGGCATTATTTCCCTGTTCCTTCATATTACCGGCATTATGTCCCTGTTCCTTCATATTACCGGCATTATGTCCCTGTTCCTTCATATTACAGGCATTTTGTCCCTGTTCCTTCATATGAACCGGCATTATGTGCCTGTTCCTTCATCTTACCGGAATTATATCTCTATTCCTTCATAATATTGGCATTACGTCCCGGGTTCCTTCATATTACCGGCATTACGTCCCTGTTTCTTCATATTACCGACATTACGTCCCGCCTCCTTCATATTATCGGCATTACGTCCCTGTTCCCTCATCTTACCGGCATTTTGTCCCTGTTCCCTCATCTTACCGGCATTATGTCCCTGTCCCCTCATATTACTGGCATTATGTCCAGTGTAGGAGGGCACAGGGACATAATGCCGGTTATATGTCCCTGTTCCCTCATCTTCGAGGCATTATGTCTCTGTTCCTTAATATTACTGGCTTTACGTCCCTTTTCCTTCATATTAGCAGCATTATATCCCTGTTCCTTCATGACAGGCATTATGTCCCTGTTTCTTCATATTACCGGCATTATGTCCCTGTTCCCTCATCTGAACCGGCATTATGTGCCTGTTCCTTCATCTTACTGGAATTATATCTCTATTCCTTCATAATATTGGCGTTACGTCCCGGGTTCCTTCATATTACTGGCATTACGTCCCTGTTTCTTCATATTACTGACATTACGTCCCGCCTCCTTCATATTATGGGCATTACGTCCCTGTTCCCTCATCTTACCGCCATTTTGTCCCTGTTCCCTCATCTTACCGGTATTATGTCCCTGTTCCTTCATCTTACCGACATTATGTCCTTGTACTTTCATATTACCGGCATTATGTCCCTGTTCCCTCATCTTACCGGCATTACCTCCCTGTTCCTTCATATAACAGGCATTACGTCCCTGTTTCTTCATATTACAGGCATTATCTCCCTGTTCCTTCATATAACAGGCATTATGTCCCTGTTCCTTCATATTACAGGTATTATGTCCCTGTTCCTTCATATTACAGGCATTATGTGCCTGTTCCTTCATATTACAGGTATTATGTCCCTGTTCCATCATATTACCGGCATTATGTCCCTGTTCCTTCATATTACTGGCATTATTTCCCTGTTCCTTCTTATCACAGGCATTATCTCCCTGTTCCCTCATCTTACAGGCATGATGTCCCTGTTCCTTCATAATAACGGCATTATGTCCCTGTTCCCTCATATTACCGGCATAATGTCCCTGTTCCCTCATATTACTGGCATTATATCCCCTCTAGGAGGGTACTGGGACATAATGCCGGTAATATAATGTCTGTAATATGAGGGAACAGGGACATAAAGCCGGTAATATGAAGGAACAGGAATATAATGCCTGTAAGATGAGGAAACAGGGACATGTCCCTGTTCCTTCATATTACCGGCTTTATGTCCCTGTTCCCTCATATTACAGACATTATGTCCCTGTTCCCTCATATTACCGGCATTACGTCCCTGCTCCTTCATATTACCGGAATTACGTCCCTATTTCTTCAAATTACCGGCATTATGTCCCTGTTCCTTCATATTACCAACATTATGTCCCTGTTACTTCATCTTTCCGGCATTATGTCCCTGTTCCCTCATCTGAACCGGAATTATGTGCCTGTTCTTTCATTTTACCGACATTATGTCCCTGTTCCTTCGTATTACCGGCATTACGTCCCGGTTTCTTCATATTACCGGCATTACGTCCCGGCTTCTTCATATTATCGGCATTACGTCCCTGTTCCCTCATCTTACCGGCATTTTGTCCCTGTTCCCTCATATTACCGGGATTATGTCCCTGTTCCTTCATCTTACCGACATAATGGCGGTAATCTGAAAGTACAAGGACATATCGGCATTACCTCCCTGTTCCTTCATAAAACTGCCATTACGTCCCTATTCCTTCATATTACCGGCATTATGTGCCTGTTCCTTCATCTTACAGGCATTATGTCCCTGTTCCTTCATCTTACAGGCATTATGTCCCTGTTCCTTTATATTACAGGCATTTTGTACCTGTTCCTTCTTATTACAGGCAGTGATCTTCTACTTCTATATACACGGGGGTAGGGGCTTCAGTATCACGTCCGTCTTCCGGTGAGGTGCCGGATATGTGGACTGCAGTGTGTCCCCTAATAGCGTCCTAGAAGCAGCTGACTGAATTGGGTCTTAGACCAGGGAATGTTAATGTGAAGGGAAAGAGTACCTTAGTGCTATACTTGCTGGCGAGTGATCCTCCGGCAGGAATACACCTCTTCGTAGCGGCGCTGCCGGACGCCGTTTGTGCCGATGCCTGCACGTACAGGAGTGGCAGAAACACCGCTGAATATCCGCTCAGTTGCTCATAGCGCTGTATAAGCGCACGAGCAGTGGATCAAACAGCTGACTTGCGGTGTTGCTTCTTCGGCGTCCAGCTTGCTGCTGGGCAACGTGCTTTCCGCAATCCTTGGAGAGAGGGCCAGTGTTTTCTTAGCTGCTGTCACTGCTACTAATGTTACCAGATTCTTACAACAAACAATAAATCTGTTACTGGGACCAACTTTGACACAAGTATCGGCTCGGCCCGTATCTCATTCTGCCGGACGGCTGGGATTAATAAGGCTGCTGGCAATAAATCTGTTAACCTCTAGTACTAATAATGAATCTGTCTGCTGTCCCGATATAGGACTCACTTTATTACAGTAACGCGTGCAGTTTCTTGCAGAGCAACATTTAGTGAGACGCATTCAATGAATGAAAAAGGACAAAACTGATGCAGCTGATACGGCATTTTACAAGAGTAAAACCCAATGTTGGAGGGGCCGTGTTTTCCAAGCTGCTCTCATTGCTACAAATGTTACGAGATTTTCAAAACAAACTAGCAATTTGTAGCACCAAGTTCGACATAAGTATGGACTTGCATTGTCTTGTATGTCACTTTGCCAGACTGCTGGTATAATCGAGCTGCTGGCAATACAATGACAGGAAACAGAATGCACCTATTTCTACTTCGTACTAACACTGTGCGTTGTCTATACTTAGGACTCCCCTCATCCCACTAACGCATGAAGTTGCTGCAGAGTAACATTTACTGAGACGCATTCAGAGAATGAAAAGGACAAATTGATGCAGCTCTATTCAGAAGTAACATCTAATATCAGAGCTCCAATAGTGCGGTACTTGAGGGAGACGAACATTACAGCCCAGTTTGTCCCCTTTATGCCCCCACTTTTGATATTTGATTTATGTACCTTTCCCTTTTATTCCCCTTCATCTACGATAAGTCACAATGCTGAATGGGATTTGTTCATTAAATGGGGTGTTCTCTACACAGGGACCGTTCACCCCTTCCCTGTTAGGTAGAATATACCTCTAAGCTCGTTGTTTTATTGATCTATAATTTTTCTTAATTCGAGAGATCCTTTGATCCGTGCGCTTCTTGCCCTTCTCTTCCCCTCCCTTTTTCATTTGTTCACATTTAGTTGGTGGTGTACACCAGGGCAGAATTAGAAGCAATGAGAGTCCTTGAGAGGAAGGGTTTGTTACCCTAATAGCGTCTCCTGTGTATATAAAGCATTGCCGCAGACCCCTCGTAGGACTTCTCCTTTGTAGTTTAGGAACTGCTCTTATCCGTACATGACGCGGGGATGGAATCTTACCTAAACACCTGGGATGATGGTGGTTATACTTCAGGGGGACCGAATTGTGACAACGCTCTTGAGACTGGAAGATATAATTTAAGACACTATGTAGTCGGGGACGGGTTGTAGATCATGAACACGAATCACTGGAGTAGTTGTACTATTAATGTGTTCTGTACAGTATAGTTAGTGCATCAATGAGGACAGCGCCACCATCTACCCGAGGCAGTAGTTAACTACTGCACCGCTCACCAGCTCCTGTGATCGGATAGATTTAATTCCACCAACCGAGAACAGACTCGTGGAAACCACCAATTAGCTGCACTGGGAGTGGCTTATGACGATTCCATATGTCACATGACTTGCTCTTCCAGTAGAACAGCGGTCAGGCAGCGTTGCTCATTTGCATAGCC